>NW_006408857.1:2344336-2349233 GCF_000296735.1 Chrysochloris asiatica | reverse complement strand
GTCATCATGTCAACTCTACTTTGAGGAGGCAGCTCTTCCCCAGTAATATTTTAAGTGCCTTCAACCTGGGACTCCTCCTTCTGCACCACATCTGACTATATCCTGGTGCTCTTCATCATGTTTCAGTATGCACTATTCTGGTGTTAACAGTGTTCCACGGCTATTCAGAAGGTTTTCAGAAGCAGTCTGTTTCTCCTTCTTCCTAGTCTGTCTTTGTCTGAAAGCTCAGTTGAAACCTGTCCACTGTAGGTTACTCTGCCTAGATTCCAGAATCACAACAATTGCAGCTGTAATCTTAAGAGATATTGAATGGTAGTTTTTGCTTTTGTTTTTTTCTTGTTTCTTTTTTTGGAGTAATCCTGCCATCATAACTGAATTGAAAGTTTGTTCTCCTTTTACCATTTTGGAATAATTTGTGAAAGATTGGTACTTCTTTGTAAACATTTGTCAGAATTCACCTATTAAGTCATATGGAGCTATGTTTTTCTTTGTGGGAATTTTTTTGAATTACTGATTCAGTCTCTTTGTAGGTCTATTTAGATTTTCTATTTCTTCTTGAGTGAGTTTTACAAGTTTGTGTTTTTTTAGCAATTTTTTCATTGCATCTAGGTTATCTGATATGCTGTCATAGAAATGTTCACTGGACCATATTTTCTAACAACTGATCCTTCCTCTTTGTTTCCAACCTTTGCATTCCAATCACCAGCAATTAGCAATACCTCTTGATTACATGTTTGATCAATTTCACACTGAAGGAGTTGGTAGAATTCAATTTAATTATTACTAGTTTTAGTGGTTGGTGCATATATTTGAATAATAGTCTTCCTTATAGGTATATCTATCTGATCTTATCACAGGCAGCAGTGGACTTCAAGATATATCTTGAACTTTGAAAAAACAAAAACAAAAAGATGATGAATGTGATGCAATTCATCTTGAATTTGTGTTTCCTGGTATAGTAAACCTTATGATTGTCTGATTCAAAGTGAGCCATACTAGTTAATTTCAGCTCACTAATGCCTATGACATTGATTTTTAAGCATTCTATTTCATTTTTGACAACTTCCAATTTTCCTAGATTCATACTTTGTACATTCCATATTTTAATTATCAATGGATGTTTGCAGACATTTCTCTTCATTTTGAGTTGTGTCCCATCAGCAAATGAAGGTCACAAAAGTTTTCTCCATTCAAGTCATGGTTAGCTCTACTTTGAGGAGGCAGCTCTTCCTCAGTAATATATTTTTTTACCCAGTAGTATTTTGAGTGCCTTCCAATCTGAGGGGTTCATCTTCTGGCACTATATCTGGTCATGCTCTACTACTACTCATGTTTTCAGCTTCTGGTACTATGTCTGACAATGTTCTGCATTTATTCAAAGGGTTTTCTGTTTCTCAACATTCAGAAGTAGTCTGCCTTCCCTTCTTCCTAGTCTATCTTGGTCTGGAAGCTCTACCGAACCCTGTTCACAATGGGTAACCCTGCTGGTATTTAAAATACTGCTTGCACAGCTTCTAGTAACACAAAAGCCACCACAGTACAACAAACTGACAGACAAATGGTGGATGAAACAACATAGGTGAGTTTAAAATAGATTCTTACAAGCAAAATAGGTCAAACCATAAGATTGCAAAGTATGTTTGGTTTCATACGGTTGTCTGGAAAAGGCAAAACAGTAGAGAAGGAAAATGGTTCAGTGCTTTTCCAGAACATGGAGGAAGGGAGAGTTCTTGCAAAAGAGGCACTTTGTGGAAGTTTTAGGGTCCTGGAAGTCTTTTAAATGGTACTATGTGGAGTCCTGGTGTGGTCCTGTAGGCTAATGCGTCAGGCTGTAAAGTCATTTGAATTGCAAGGTCAGTGGTTCAAGCTCAACAGCTACTCCTTGGAAACCCTATACAGGGTCGCTTTGGGTCGGAATCGACTCAATGGCACTTAACAACAACAAACAACATGTGGTTCAAGCTCATCAGCTGCTCCTCAGAAACCTTATATGTGGTCACTCGACAGCACTTAACAACAACAACAACAAATTATGGTATAAAAATGACTCAATGCATCTGTTAAAACCCATAGAACTTTACATCACAAGGAGTAAACTTAATGAATCTGGGAACCTAAATGAAATCGGAGTACTTTTCAGATACTCCTGAGGGAGGGGCATGCATGTAGTTGTCCTGGCATAGCAAAGAAATCAGTGTGAACTAGTGGGGAAAATGAGTTGGAGTGATTAAGTATGGTGTTTCTCACCTAAAGTATCAGTGAATGAGTGGCATTAGACATTTGAAAATATTTACAGCTAGAACATGCATAACATTATTGCTATTCTTAGGACATTTCTTTTAAATGTGCAGAGTTGCTAGTCAGTCACCCATATATGGATCAATTAAAAACTGCTTTTATATTTCTCTTCTTGTATTCTGGATTTTTCTTTTTTTTAATTATAATTTGGGTATACTGTTTCTAACAAACAATTCAGTCAAGACATAAATATTAACTCATTTAGAATGTTAATGATACATAGATCTGGATAAAATATGCCAACAAAAATATTATACTCCTTCACTTAAAAATAAATACATATAACATTTTTATGCATCATGGTATCTTACTATAATTTTTCCAATAAAAAACCAAATAAATATATGCATATATTTTGATGCTAAAAGGATCAATTAAATTTTATAGCCTTAAGAATGAACTATATTCCATTACGATCTTTGGCAAATTCCCTAACTTGTAACTTACGAGGTGCATGCAGGTTCTTCTGTTCGTCTACCCTTGTTGCACATGCGGCTTGACTTTGGCAAGGGGTAGATAAAATGCATACAGAATAAGTGAATAAATCAGATGTGTTCATAAGGTTTTCAAAGTGCCGTTCTTGGAAGCATTTTCTGTGGTATACCCTCACAGCAAACCCACAGTTTACCGGAAAGTCTGCAGGTGTGCTAGGAATGCTTCACATTCATGTGAGAAAATTAATGACCAAACACGCCCTGTAGACAGTTTGATTTCTCTATAATGATGTCATGAGGAGCCATGCTGGGATCTCAGAGGCCAGGGAGTATGAACATGAAGGGAGTTCCAGATAAGGGTGAACACAGCTCCTCATCCCAATTACCTGGGGAAGAAACACTTCAACTGCCTGTAGGGCCAGGCAGCGCACAGGCAAAATGCACAAATGCATTTGTGTTACTTATTGTCATTTCTTCTTCTTTTTTAAAAAATATAAATTTCCTAAAGTGAATGTACCCATACAGTGTTTACTTCTGGGCATTTAGGGGAAAACAAGTATAAAACCATGTGGTGTGCTGTGGAGTCAGTTCTGACTCATAGTGACCCTGTATAGGGTTTCCGAGGCTGTAAATCTTTACAGGAGCAGAAAGCCTTATCTTTCTCTGCAGAACCACTGGTAGTTTCGAACTGCTCATCTTGAGGTTAGCAACCTGACCTGTAACCACTATGTTACCAGAGCTCTTTATAAAATCATGTTGTCGTTGTTGTTGTTAGGTGCCATCGAGTCGATACGGAACCATAGCGACCTCATGCACAGCAGAATGAAACACTGCCCGATCCTGGGCCAACCTCACTAGTGTTGCCACGCTTGAGTACGTGATGCTGCCACTTGGCCAATCCATCTCATTGGGGGTCTTCCTCTTTTTCTCTGACCCTCCACCTTACCAAACATGAATCATGTAGCTACCCTGACTACATATAAAACAGTTATGTTGCTGTTGTTAAGTGTCATCGAGTCTGTTCTGACCCATAGCGACCCTGATTAGGGTTTCTGAGCAGTGTCTGGTGAGTTTGAAATGCCGACCTTACAGATTTCCCGTGTCCCTCTCTAGCCTACCCCTTCTATCACCACAACTCCTCCCAACTTCCGGTCTGCTGACCTCTATATAGTCTTGCCCCCCTAAAATGTCGTATAGATGGAATGCTACAGGTTCAACCCTCTGAGTTGAACTTCCTTACCTTGTTGCTTTTGTTGTTAGTTGCTATTGCGTCACGTGAGATTCTTAGCGATCCTATGTACAACAAAATGAATGAAACAGTGTGTGGTGCTACTGAGTCATCCCCACAACTGTTGTTAGCTTTGAGTCCTCTGTTGCCGTCACTGTTTCAATCCATATTGTTTGAGGTTTTTTTTTTTAAGTTGACCCTCCACTTTACCCAGCATGATGTCCTTCTCCAGGGACTGGTATCCAGGATAACATGTCTGAAGTATGAGAGACTAAGTCTTACCTTCCTGGCTTCTAAGGAGCTTTTCTTGTTGCATGTCTTGCAACACAGATTTGTTTGTTCTGGCGATGCATGGTACTTTTAACATTCTCCTTCAACACCATAATTCAAATGCATCATTTTTTCTATGGTCTTCCTTAGAAAACTTTCACACATATTTGAGGCTACTGGAAAGACCATGGCTTGGCTCAGGCCTACCTTTCTCCTCAAAAGTGACGTATTTACTCTTGAACTCTTTTAAGAGGTCTTTTGCAGCAGGTATGTGAGACGAATTCACTGTTACTTTGGGTTGTGAAGATCTGTGTTGTCTTTACATTTGAGGTGCCATCATATGGAAGACTGCAGTCTTTGATCTTCATCATTAAATATTTCAAGTCTTCTATGCTTTGGACTCCTGGTGTGGCACTGTACATAAGCAGTGGACTGCAAAGTCAGTTTGAACCACAAATTATGCAGTTCAAACTCACAAGCTGTTCTTCTACAGGATTACTTTGAGAGGGAACCGATTTAATGTCACTTAACATCAACAAGGAGCTCTGGTAATGTAGTGGTTACGAATCGGGCTGCTAACCTCAAGGTCGGCAGTTTGAAACTACCAGTGGTTACACGGGAGAAAGATGAGGCAGTCTGCTCCCATAAAGATTTACAGCCTCAGAAA
>NW_006408857.1:2336719-2344236 GCF_000296735.1 Chrysochloris asiatica | reverse complement strand
TTTCTGTATTACCTTTAGCAAAACTTTACTCACTTGAGAATGGATAATAGGACCAAAGAAAATTATACAGAGCTAGCCCAACAGTGAGTTCGTAAAAGCCAATGAACCCAGGATGCCCGGAGGTTACTTTCTTGGGCCTTCAGAGTCCCTGGCTAGCCATCCTGAGTGGGCCATCATGTAGGATTTTTGTCCATGACACAGGGCCTCAACACCTCAGTGATTGTGGTCTCCTACAGGGGTCTTTATCTTTTTCTCTGACCCTCCACCTTACCAAACATGATATCCTTCTCCAGCGACTGGTCCGTCTTTCATGACAATATGTCCGAAGTATGAGAGATAAAGTTTGGTCATTCTGGCCTCCAAGGAGTACTCTGGCTACACTTCTTCCAACAAAGATCTGTTGGTTCTTTTGGCAGCCCATATATTTTCATTAAAAACAAGAGCAGAAAAGATGCAACAAGAAATCTAAAAACAGGGCCTTTGAAACCAGTCTTATGGAGTCTATTTTTATAAAACACAAAACCTATTCTTACACGGAAACAGGATAAAGAGAAATAAGATATTAATAGCCATATATTGAAAGACTGTTTCTATTAAATATGTTTTAAATTCTAACATAGAAATAGATCCATCCATTTATCCCTTTAATAAGTTTTTACATCTATGGGTGTGGGGGCCATGGGATTCTATGGACAATGAATGTGTGGGCATGTGATAATATGTATCTATGAGTGTACCTACCTATGTATGTTGGAGTTTGGATGATTATATAAAAAATTATGAGATGTAATATGGAAGGATTTTAAAAATAAGAATTCAATACTCACAGTCTAGTCTTCCTAAGCTATTATTTTTATGATAGGAATGGTCATCAGTTAATTCTCACTCACTGTAACCCCATATGCATCTATCTATGTAGAGCTGTGAAGCACTATTTAAAAACGTTTTATTTTAAAGCGTTTTATTGTGAGTTAGATGAAGGTTTACAGAGCAAACCAGTTTTCCATTTAACAATTTTGTTTCATATCATTGATTGTAATCCCCACAATGGAATATCACTTATCAAACTTCCTCCCTGTGTCTCCTGTTTCTGTTCCTTCCTCTTTCCTAACCCTTCCTGCATTTTGAACTTTGTCCTTTCTATAGTTATATATTAGTTAGATGAAACTACCTTATATTGGAGTCTATCTTATTTAAAATATGAATCTTAGAGAAGATTTTGCCTTCTCAACAACCTTCTGAAAGGCACTCTTGACCTCTTTGTTCCTAAGACTGTAGACCAGAGGGTTCAGCATGGGGATGACTATGGCATAGAACACGGATACCATTTTGTCTGTGCCCATGGAGTGACTAGAGTTGGGCTGTAGGTACATGAAGATGCCTGTCCCATAGAAGATAGAGACAGCAGTAAGGTGGGAAGCACAGGTAGAAAAGGCCTTTCGGCGTCCTTCAGATGAATGCAACCTCAGGATAGTGGTAAATATAAACATGTAAGAAGACAAGATTATCAGGATAGAAAAGAGGACATTGAAACCTACTAGATAAAAAAGAACACTCTCACTGATGTAGCTGTCAGAGCACGAAACAACCAAAAGAGGAATGGCATCACAGAAAAAGTGGTCAATCACATTGGACCTACAGAAGGAGAGTCGGAAAGTGTTCCCAGTGTGGATAGATGCATTCAGGAAGCCACAGACATAGGAGCCCACGGCCAGATGAACACACACATCTATCGTTACAGTGGTGGTGTAATGAAGGGGTTTGCACACTGCAGCATAGCGATCGTAAGCCATTGAGGCCAAGAGAAAATTTTCCACAGTGATAAAAGCTATAAAAAAGAAGAACTGAGTGGCACAATCATTGTAGGAGATAGCCCTGTCTCCTGTGAGAAAGCCAGCCATCATCTTGGGGGTGACAGCTGAGGAATATCCAAAATCTACCAGAGAGAGATTACTGAGGAAAAAGTACATGGGAGTGTGGAGATGAGAGTCCAGCAGGATCAACATGGTCATCCCCAGGTTCCCAACCAGAGTGATGAGGTAGATGAAGAAAAAGGTTATGAAGAGCGGGAGCTGAAGTTCTGCTTTGTTGGTTAACCCCATGAGAATGAATTCAGTCACTTCTGTATCGTTCTCCATTGGGATCATTTGGGATTTCTGTGACTGCCCTGTAGCAATGAGAGGGGAAAAAAGGATCAAAACACATCAGCAGGTTCACTTTGTGTCTTATTTCAACATTGTTTTTAGAGATCTAAAGCGTAGCTATAAGAATACAATTTGATTATTGTCTATACAATAGGTTTCATAGCAAAAAGTCTTTTGTAGATAATATAACCCAGTTCCTCAACTTCATAGAAGATTTGTCCAAAGCGAAGAAATGGAAAGTGACTTATGCAAGATCAAAAGATTAGTTAGTGACCGAAGTGGTTCAGATTCGCAACTCCTGTTTTATAATATAGACACAAAATATTGCAGATATTCATTTGCTTAGAGTAGCTGATTAATGTGATTTCATTTTATTTAAACTCATAATTTTTGTGTCATTTTCATCATTTCAAGAAGAGTGCTATATGATAGCTAGTTGTTGTTAAGTGCTTGAGAGTGGATTTCAGCTCATAGTGACCCTGTACAGGTTTCTGAGAAAGAGCTGGTGGGTTTGAACCACTGAAACATTCCTAGCATAAATCATTATCACTAGATAATTGGTGCAGAGAATATATAATTTATCACACAGTGTTATAACAGTAGAAATCTGTAAACAAGGAATGAAAATATCTCTAAAAAATAATTAGAAGCATAGGTCCAGATCAGGGACTTTGGGATGCAAATTCCAGCTAAATATCTACAAAGTTGATGAAATTGAGTGGTGCTTCTAACCACGTAGCCTTCAGTTTTCTATTAATCTATTATCAATGTAGGTTGAAAAAGAAAAATTTGTTGTTGTATGCCATCAAGTTGGGTTAACTCATAGCAACCCTGTACAGGGTTTCAAGAGCACCTGACAGGTTTGAACAGGCAATCTGTGGTTACCAGTCCAGTGGTTATCCTACAGTGCCACACCACAGCTCAGGGGAGAATTCTACCACTGAATTGAAGAATGATGGTATTGCATTAATTCTTAGATATAATTTGATAGAGAGATTAGTCAATTGGGATCATAGAGATGAATGATGTAAAATATGGCTTCCAGATAAGTATGAAATCATTCTATTTGCTGTCCTCCCAAGCTCCTTCTCTTTCATATCCTTTCTATACTTTCTTTTAATTTTTCATGAAATAGTCCTGGTGTGGCACTGTAGGATAAGTACTGGACTGCAAGTTTGGTTTGAATTGCAAGGTTGGCGGTTCAGACACACCAGCTTCTCCTCAGAAACCCTATGCAGGGTCTCTATAAGTCAGAACTGACTCAACGGCATATAATAACAACATATGAGTGCTCAGTACAGCTTTCTCAATTAACATTCCAAATTATTTCCCCAGTGATCTTGAGTATTAACTAACATATATGGTGGCACTATAGAGTAAGTCCTAGTGTGGCACTACATGATGATGCACTGGACTGCAAGGTCAGTTTGAACTGCAAGGTTGGTAGCTCAAACCCACCAGCCGCTTTGGGGAAACCCTACACAGGCTCACTATAAGTTGGAATTGAGTGGAAGGCACTGAACAACAACAAAAAGAAGGTAAGCACTGGACTGAAAACTACAAGGTTGGTGATTTGAGTCACCCACTCACTCTGATGGAGAAAGATGAGTATTTCTACTCTCAAAAAGATTTACAGCCTTGAAAACCTGATACAGGGTCACTATGAGTCAGAAATGACTGGACAGCACTTAACAACAACAACAACATGTGAGCCTGAGTTTCCCCATCTCAATAATGGGGAAAAAAGAACATTGGGCACAATTATTGACATCAGTACATTTTGTAATTGGTTTCTAAGCCTTACTTCCTCCTCTTTTTTTTAAAATCATATTTTAAAATATTAGTATATAATTCAGATGATAGTATATTGTCATATTAATACCATATTTGATTTTCTCAACAAGTCTAGAATTTATTGATATAATACTACCACATTCTTTGAAGGAGAAAATCTAGATAAAAATAGTTTGAATGACTTATTCAATGGCATGTCTGTCAAAGGAGGGGTTCAAGGCCCTCTTGTGCCTTTCTTCAATGTCATATGATCAATATATATGGTCTAGTGGGATCTACAAAATGTGTCTACAATGGAACTGCAAAACCAAAACCAACCATACAAAAATGGCACCAACGCCAGCATACTCTCTACTCAGCTGGGTTTGATCATTAATTACATTGGCCACACAGAACTCAAACACCACACTCACAGTTATAGGGTTTATTAGGGACAACTAACAGTTTGCAATTCAGGGTCAGGAATTCTCAGGGCACAGTTGTTCCAGTCAAGACAGCCATTCTTTAGCCATGCCGGCAGGCAGACGTCTCTCTGCCCTGCTAATGTTAGAAAGCTCTTTTCGTGCTGCTGATAAATGACCTCAGGACTTACCAAACCCTACCTTACCGTAAGCCTCAGCTTGAATGCACTCAGCTTGAGCTTTGTGGGTCAGCAAACCTAGCTTCCCTAGTTAAGTGTCTGCAGACACCCCACTCTGCAAGCAAGTCTTCAGTCCAAACTCTCTGCCCAAACTTACTTGCTCCATGAGCTGGGGAACTCACCATTCTGTCTCATGCTCTGGCTCTAGGTTCCACTGATGCTGCTTCTGCGGAGGTTCAATGTAAATGGATCTCTAGGTCCAAAGGATCTGCTCCATCCCTACCTCTTCTTCTTTGATGGTAATGAAATACCCCATTCTTACTTCTGAGCTCCCTTAATTTAGACAATCAGAGTTTCAGGTTTTTACAATCACAATGAACGCTGTAAACTACTCACAACTGAATCATATAATCCTCAGCCTCTTTTCCCATCTTGTCTAACCTAGACCCAGTAAGAGGGAAAACAAAAAAAGTTTGGTGGGAATTATGAAGACTATGAGTAGAAGAACCATATGAAGTAACTCACGACACTGTAGTAACCGTTTGTTGTATAAAGCAAAGAACTCTTTAAACCATTCAGAGCTAAACTCTGAATAAACCAAGGGGCAGGGCCCTGGTGTCTTTTTTTCAGGTCACCTCTGTCCTCCCAATTTTTCACTGATTTGATCTAAAGGCATGCCTTGTTCTGCCATCTGCCATCATCATACATGATGGCCAAATCTGCCATCATCATACATGAGTGGCTCTCAAATCAGAAATTCAGTCTAAGAAATGAAAATGGTCAATTTGGTAGTTTTTCTTTAGTGTTTATCCAAAAGGTACAATGCTCTACAGTGTCAGAGAGAAAATCAAGGGAAAAAAAACCACTTACTGACCTTGGAATCTGCTAACACGAACTCTAGTACTAGATCTGCTACTCTCTCATTTTAGATAAGTCACCTGACTTCTCTGAGTCTCAATGTCATCATGTATAATATGGAATTAATATAAAGGTGGCTCCAATAAAACCCTCCCATAGAACTGTTGCTTTGATGAGAAAAATAAGAAGTTCTCATCTTAATCATCATCAGAGCCACTGCTATTTGGGAGTATTTTCCTTACCCATTGTTCCAGAGCCTTACTAATAGCTCAGTCTGAAGACATTTTACTCTAGAAATAATCAACTATTAGCAATTAGATAAACAAATTCATAGTCAAAGGGGCTCTGACTTCTTGGTGTTTTCTCTCTAAAATAAGGCTGATTAGATTTATAGTGGGTTTCAAAAGATTAAATACAAGGAACCGGGAGTAGTTATTCAGTCATGGAACTCTAGGGAGAGAAATCTCCCCTGAGGACTACAAAAATTCTCACTCACAAGTAGGGAATCTGTGATTAAAGTGTTTGTGGAGATGCAGCTCTGCTTGTTGAGAGATACCATTCGTGCATTTGCATTACTTGAATTAATTCTCTTCAATAATGCACAGTTCAAGACACTGCATTGCCTCCAGGGAGGCAATTAGATATAAACATTGGAAGATACAAACACAGGATCTGTCACTAAACAAACCAGTTGGACTCCAGAAATCACTGCTTCGCTTAATCAGGCTTAAATTTTTGCATCATTGAGAAGTAGTATCCATCCATTCAACTGTTTATCTCAGTGACTTTCAACCACAATATTGGGCCCTGGATGTAGAGATCCATGCAAAACAAACATGTTATTGTAGTCATGGTGCTTGAGTCTAAGAAACTTCTCTCTTATATAAACTAATAAAAACACGGAGTATAAATTTATACAGATTAAAAACTGATATATATATATACACATACATGTTGTTGTTGTTATGTGCTATGGAGTCAGTTCTGACTCATAGTGACCCTGTACAGGGTTTCCAAGGCTATAATCTTTACAGGAGCAGAAAGCCTCATCTTTCTCCCGCGGAACAGCTGGTAGTTTCTAACTGCTACTCCTGAGGTTCGCAGTGCGATTCATAACCACTACGCTACCAGAGCTCCTTTCAGTTAGGCTTAGAGAATGACAAAGATCTAGGGTGAGAAATATTGTTCCAAGCAAACGTGTAATAAAGGTCCTGAGTTTCAAAGAATTCAACAAATCTAAGAGTAGCCAGTATGACTCCAGCATAGTTAGCAAGACCTTCTCCTTGTAGTTTCCATTTTAGCATCCATCAGGAACAAAAAGAAAACAAACAAAACACTCACTCCACATACCAAAACTGTTATCTGGACTATTGGTTTAGACCATAAAATCAGAATAGCAAGTTATAAAGATAGCACAAATCTTGCCTGGAGTTATGGCCATTGGAATTCACAATTAGCTTTCGAAAGACCTTTTGTTTCCCCAAGTTTGGTAACGGGTGTCATTGGGGTAACTGTTTCTTAAGGTGTATCTATCACACCCAAATGAAATTACTTACAACCTCTTGATTTTAAAGACCATCAAGTTGGTTCCAAAGCATGGTGATCCTATGTAAAACAGATGGAAACATTGCTGTCTGCCCCATCCACAATTGTTTTATTTGAGACTATTGGATCGGACAGTGTTTTGTTCTACTGTGCATATGGTCGCTATGAGTCGATACCGACTTGACAGCACCTAACAACAGCATTGTTCAGCCACTGCCAATCCATCTCTTTAAGGGTCTTCCACATTTTTAATGACCCTAAACTTTGTCAGCATCATCATTTAAAGGCATCATTACTTCCTTGGTCTTCCTTATTCATTGTCCAGCTTTTACACGCGTACAAAGGGATTGAAAATGCCATGTCTTGACTCAGGCATACTTTAGTCCACAAAGTGATATCTTTGTTTTTTAATACTTTAAAAAGATCTTTTGCAGCAGATCTGCCCAATGCAATATGTTGTTGGACTTCCTGATTGCTGCTTTCATAGGAATTGACTGGGCTCCAAGTAAATGAAACCCTTGAAAACATCAAAATTTTTCTCCATTTATCATGGCTAAACTTTGTCTCTCATACTTTGGACATATTGTCAGGAGGGA
>NW_006408857.1:2327256-2329009 GCF_000296735.1 Chrysochloris asiatica | reverse complement strand
CCTGTGTAGGGTCACTATGAGTCAGAACTGACTCCACAGTACTTAACAACAACAACAACATCAACAACAATGCTTCCAGAAACCAAGGTTCTGTCACCTGCATATCACAGGATACTAATGACTCTTCCTCTAATCCTGATGCCACATTCTTCTTCATATAATCCAATTTCTCAGATTATTTGCTCTGTTTGCAGATTGAATAAGTATGGTGAAAGAATACAGCCCAGACGCACACCTTTCCTGATTTTAAACCATTCAATATTTCTTTGTTCTGTTTGCATGACTGTCTCTTGGTTTATGTACAGGTTACTCATGAGGACAATTAAGTGTTCTGGAATATCCATTCTTTGTAATGTTATGTACAGTTTGTTATGATCCATCCAATCAAAAGCCTTTTCATAGTCAATAAAGCACAAATAAACATCTGTATGGTATTTTCTGTTTTTAGCCAAGATCCATCTGACACCAGCAATGATATCCTTCATTCCTCATCTGTTTCTGATTCCAGCTTGAGTTTCTGACAGTTCCCTGTTGATGTACTCCTGCAACCATTTTTAAATTATCTTTACCAAATTTTACTTGGATTTGATATTGTTCAATGATTTCCTCATTCTGTTGGCTCACCATCTTTGGAATGGGCACAAATATGGATCTCTTCCAATCAGTTGGCCAGGTAGCTGTCTTCCAACTGTATTGGCATAGATGAGTAAGTGTCTCCAGCATTGCAATATTTCATTATGTAGTCTATCAATTCTTACAGCTTTGTTTTTTGATAATGTCTTTAGTGCAGTTTGGCATTCTTCCTTCAGTAGTCTTTGGTTCTTGATCATATGCTACTCTTGAAATAGTTGAACATGACCATTTCTTTTTGGTACAGTGAGTCTGTGTGTACTTTCTATCTTCTTTTGATGCTTTCTGAAACATTCAATATTTTGCCCATGAAATCCTTTAATATTTCAAATTGAGACTTTAATTTTTCTTCTGTTCTTTCAGTTTGAGAAATTCTTAGTGTGTTCTTCCATTTTGGTTTTCTAACTCCAGTTCTTTGTGCACTTCATTATGATACTTGACTTAGTCTTCTTGAATTGCCCTTTGAAATGTTCTTTTAAGTTCTTTTACCTCTTTTTTTCTCTCATTCACCTTAGCATCTCTGCACTGGAGAGCAATTTCAGAGTATCTTCTGGTATCATTTTGGTCTTTTATTCCTTCCCTGTCTTTATAATGACCTTTGCTTTTTTCCTATATGGTGCCATCACACAGCTTTTCTGATGTTAGATCATGAGCATCTAATGCATCAAATCTGTTCTTGAGATGGTCTCTAACTTGTCTCTTGTGGACTTGTTTTAATTTAAAAAATAAAATTTCTTCATCTTCAGGTTTATCTCAAGAAATAGCTCATGAGGTTGCATAGGCTGGAAAGATGTAAGTACAAGGGTCAGATGTCATAACTATAGGGGATGACAAACCCAAGATTGGCAGGTCAGATGGCAGGTTGCAGGAGATGAATGAATCCAAGGTCAGGAGATAAGATAGAAGACTGTTGACTCATAGACTATAGAGGGTAACAGCTCTCAGCATGACAGGCAATATGGCAGGCTGCTGGCTCAAGTCCAAAAAACTGGAGGTCAGATTATGAAAAGCTAGATGCAGGATCCATGTCCAGCAAAAATCAAGATAAATTTGCCACAATATTCATATATATTGGAAGCCAGTCACATCTGGGTGAAAAACACCTTTCAATTGATTGGCTGTT
>NW_006408857.1:2318902-2326151 GCF_000296735.1 Chrysochloris asiatica | reverse complement strand
GCTAAGTAATGTGGTATCCTGGATTGAATACTGGAAGAGAAAAAGGATCTTAGTGGGAAATTTTAAAAATCAGATAAATTCTTCAGTTTAGTTATTATTAGTCCTCAGTTTTAGCAAAGATATCATGGTAAACTATGATGTTAACAATAGGGAAATCTTTCTAATAGCAGCTCAAGTGTTTATAAAATCTAAAATTATCCTCAAATTTAAAAATATATTTAAAATAATAGTTTAAAATGGTTCTAAGGAGAAACATCACTGATTTCTAGCTGTTGGAGCCATTGGAGGATATTGTGCTAAACAATCAGCATGTGACTTTTAAGATACTCCACATAGTTTTATAAAACTTTAAGAGTTGAATGCCAGTAATTCTATAGAGATTGTGGCAGACAGTAGTCTGAGAGCAGTCTATCATATTTCCATGTGATCTATGAATGAACCTTATGCTTCACACAAAATGGGTAGCCTTATTATTTGCATAGAGTGTGAATATGGGCTAACTCCAATTCACATGGTATCTTGAGCCAAAACATATCCCACAGCAAATGGGGATCTATTAACACATCACTCACTTCTTGCCTGAGCATATGCCAACATTCTCAGGAACTGTTAGTGCAGTATGTTCGTTATATAACACCTGGTCACATAACTGCTATATCTATTCTTTGGGAAGTGAATGAAGTCCTTCTCCTGCTGCACAGGAAGGCTGCATGCAGACCATCTTCTTGCATTGGCTAAGGAGTAAGACCTTCTGGACAAGGGGGAGAAATTACCAGTAGTGAAGTTTATCTTACTCTATATCTTCTATGTGAGTAAATGTTTATCCAAAATCTGTGTGACTCATGTCTTTTTTGCTGACCCTAAAACCTACAAAGTATGGAGTGGGCTACTGTCTTCCATGTGATGGAACTTCCATGTGATTTAACTGTGAGTTAAACAAGTATCATTTGTTTGACAAACATAGAGAAACAGCATGAATGAAAAGTCCTTTGGGTAGTTTTGGAGTAGAATTGAGCTCATCTGAGGATTAAATCAAATATATTACCATTGTGTATGAGATCAGCATAGTAAAGTAAGTTATGTTAATTGCTGATAAATATTGTCAATCTTGCATTTTCTAAGAATGTTTAGAAGTATTGGAACTAAATAAAATATCAGAAAATATGAACACATATTGCAAATTGGATATGGTAGGAAATTTGCTATAGTGTTATTTTTTTGTCTATTTATGATTTACTGTATGTAATTATATTATTCATTACTCATTACTTTATAAGAAATCATTCTAATGAAAGAAATTAAGGTGGTTTATGAAGTTCCTTTTTATTGTGTGGTTTCCAAATAAACTCATTTCTCCAAAAGAGGGAACTGCAAGAACTGAGATTGTATTGAAAACAAAACAAAACAAAAAAACCTGAGCTGCCTTATCTCACAAAATTCTGTAAAGTCCTTTTCTAAAGAATTTGATTATGTGTAATGAACTATAAATATCAGTGAATCAACATATTGACAAATTCAAAGCTTAATTAGTTCATGCATTCATCAGAATAACAAAATTTACTGAAATGTTGCCTGAAACGGCATACAATTAATGTATTGAAGACAAGGTTGTTAGTAGAACAGATTAAACCACTGCTCTTGTAGAGTGTGCAATCTGTTTAGGACAAATAGTGGAACAAATGAACACATAGATAATGATAATAATTGAGTAATGATCAAGATTATGAAGATTTAAGGTAATAAAAAGAGAGTGTTCATCATGAAATATGGTGGATATACTATGGTAACATTTAAACAGAGACCAGAAAGGAGTGAGGGAAAAGTCTGAGTAGAGGAATCAACAGGCATAAACCCCTTAAGGCTGTAACAGACTTAGAGTTGTCTAGGAGTAAAATGGGAATCAGTAAGAATGGTGTGAGAAGAATGAACATGACGAGTGTTAAGAGATGATGTAACTCAAGCAGAACAAAAATAGGCATGAATGATTGCCCATTTCATATCCGTTCCAGTAAGAAATATGGCTCCTATTAACATTAGTCTCATTTTTTAAAACAAAATGTGAAGAGTTGGTAGTCATGTAGGGGAAGCTAAAAAAGGTTTTTATATTCATTTCCTTTTCTTCCTATCCTTTCCTTTTGAAAATTATCATGTGACCATACTGTTTACTGTTTTGACCAAAAGATTTAGTGAAGACAGAAAAATAAATTATTTTAATGTTTGTTGTTGCTATGAGCCTTTGACTTGGTTTCAGCTTGTAGTGACCCTCTATAGGGTTTCCCAAGGAGAGGCTGATGGATTTGAACCACTGTTCTTGCAGTTCAAAGCAATTTTGCAGTCAACTGCTTATGCTACAACACCACACCAGGACTTCTTTAATAAGCTATGCATACTTTATGCCAGTAACATGCATACTACACATTTTTGCTAAGTGTGTATACCCTACATGTTATTTTCATGAGCTAACTATACCAATATTTTTACAGGTTTGTGACTTCTATTTCTTTTTTTTTTCATAAAGGACTTAATGTTATCAGGATAAAACAGATCTCATGCAAATGTTAGTTAAGATATGTATTTTTCTACCAAGTACAACCAACAGTGAGCTGAATGTGCCAGTGATAAAAATGAGATGCTGTGTTTGCAACCAGAGTATGAATGCATGAAAAGCTAGAAATCAGTAAATAAGAAAGGATTCTAAAACTACAAGAACAAGATGTTATTTGTATTTTATTGCTTTCATAAATCTTAAATTGAAACATAGCATTTGATAATTAATGTATTTGAAATCAACAAATAAAAATCGTTGGAATAGTGCTTCATATTAAAGTAGGCCACTTTAGTTTATGCATACATCATCATCTGGTATCTTCCTGTGGTGCTGTAGGATAAGCACTGGGCTGCTAACCGCAAGGTAACCAGTTAAGATACCCAACCCACTCCTTGGAAACCCTATACAGGATCACAATGGGCCAAACCTATTCAGTGACATTTAATAACAAGAATCATCATCTCACACCTAGAAGAATTCAAAGTCTGATCCCTCGTCAGTGTCATCCCTCATCATTGAACTTTCTCTGAGTTATTTGTAGACGCTCTTCTGTGACTTCTAAACTGATGTCAACGTCATCACTGTTTTCAGCATCTTTGTATTTGTCACCTTCTGTGACCACAAATCCTAATCTTTCTGAAGTCATTGTGAATAGTTTCTGGGGATCTTGATCCCATGCAGAAGCCATCCACTTGCAGACTTCTATAAATGTTGTCAGCTTCATTTACCCTGATCATGTGAACTCATGAATCCATTTGACCCATTTTTCTTCTTACAAAAGTCTTGAATGGGTAGTTGACCACTATAGCTAGAGACTTCAGCTGGCCACCAGGTATAAGTTCTGCATGGGTACCAGTTGAGTTAATATAATTTTGAAATTTTTTTCTCTATAAGCAGCTCTGGCTTTTGAAAAAAGTACTACCTGGTCCTCCAATGTTTATCTATCCATGCCTTCATAATACCACAGTTCATCCATTCCTTCTTACTACAATGAATAACTTGTAATGGACATTTTTTCATGGGACATGCTAACTCTTTTGAAAACTACCACCAGCTTTTAATTTCACACACTCACATTGATCCTAAGGATTACAGTGGTTAACTGTAACCCTTGGTGTTAATGTGATTACAATAGAATAAGAAATAAGCCTTCTCAAGCTCATTGTTTGTAATGGCTACAGTTTTCATACTGGAAGAGCTACAGAACTATGGCTAGAATACAAGATACCTCAGAACCTTGGTGATACTAATTATGTCCATTGCAGAGCTATTGAGTGCAGAGATTTCTTTGGTGATGATTTTGTAGAAATTGATCTTCTTTCACTCCCAGTCACCTGGAAGTGACTGGCTGCAATGGTTCTCACTGGCACAGAAAGACTATTCCTTTCCATGAGTTTAGAAATAAAGGTGAAATCCACCTTGGAACCTGGGATAACTCTTTTATTTACCAGAAGCTTTTTTTTTTTAATGTTTTATTGTGAATTGTGTGATAGTCTACATGGGAGAACATCAGCTTTACATTTATTCCATCGTCCATCATTTCATTGGCATAGTTCTCATCCTGTCCATGCATCCTCACCCAACCAAGGGGTGTACCCTGTAAGCCTGCACCCCTCTCCCCCACCACAGTCCTCAGCCCCTTTCCATCTCCTGATCCCGAGTCCCCAGCCCCACCATCTCTTCATGTTGTCTTCTCTGCTTCCATGCCAGGCCTCATTGCCTCTCTGGGTAGGATTCTGCTCTTCAATCTTCTCCATTGATGGTCCCAGGGTCCTCCGCTCCTAGACTGATAAGTTAATCACTCCCCTCTTTGCTACAAAACGTCCATCTTTAGATTTCCAATCGTCACAATCAGTCCTGATAACAGTTATTCACCATTGCATCACAAGAGACCCATCTATATTTCGTTTCATCAGCCCTTCCTGGACAGGCCGGACACCACTCACTGGAGACTCGACCTTTTGATCTGAATTGTGACAGCAGAGACAGCTTGATTTTATTTCTTTTGAGAAATAATTCACCTTTTCAAGTTCTTCAACTCAGGCCACTTTGCACTAGGGCTTATAATGTGTGCGTGTTTAGATTCACTTTGTCCATCTCCTCTTTCTCCTTCCCCATCCATGAATGAATCACTGTCCAGCCTTGAACTCTCTCAGTGCCACTTTGTTGCTTGTTTCTTCCACCTCAGTGTCTGTCAGTTTGAAGTCAGTGGTGAAGGATTTACGTTTAACTCCTGACATGTCCTAAAATAGTCTAAGATTTAGATTTATAAACTGAAAAATTGTGCACAATATACTTGATAACTAGATGGTTCTAGTAGAAAAATTACAAAATTCAAATATGAATTATGCAAGGGGCTTTTTTATATTCTCACAAGCATATGACTAAGCTGATTCATGATCATTGGTCAAAGACATTAGTGCTAAGAAAAAATAATTAAACTATGAAGTAAGCAGATGTAACAAAGTTTAATGATTTCATGTAAAATGATCTGAAAGGATTATTGAGTCCAACTATTAAGCCAAGAGTGATTGTGAATCCATTTTGATTTGATTATTCCTTCAATTAAAACCCTGAGTAGGTCGATGACTGTAAGAACTAAGTCAGTGCAGGTTGAATTGAGATTCCTACCGATCGCTACTTGGTGCTGTTTGTCCCAGTGCGGGCTTCACTTTGTTTATGCTTCTGACTGATAGCATGTGATTTATGGATAGGCTCAATTTTCCAATTGATAACTCAAAAGCAATGAGGATCCAATTATGCAACTAATAGCCATAACACACAATTCCAATAGTCTATTTTCCAAATATCAAAGGGTATTACCAAATTTTGCCCCTGACTTCTTGACCTGGTATGGCACTGTAAGATAAGCACCAGCCCCTCCTCAGAAACCCTATACAGGGTCACTGTGTTGGAACTGATTCTAAGGCATTTAACAACAACATCAAATGGAGAAAAGATTGAAGTTGTCAAAGACTTCATTTTGCTTGGATCCACAATCAACACTCATGGAAGCAGCAGTCAAGAAATCAACAATGTAGACAAGTCTTGCTGCACAAGACCTCTTTAAAGTGTTCAAGAACAAAGTGTTCCACTGCAGTTTGAGGACTACGGTGAGTCTGATCCAAGCAATGCAATGGAATTTTCAATAGTCTTATATGCATGTGAAAGTTGAACAATGAATAAGGAAGGCTGTAGAAGAATTGACGAATTTAGATTATATTTTTGGAGAAAAATATTGAGAGTGACATGGACTTCTAGAAGAACAACTACATTTGTATTGGAAGAAGTACAGCCAGAATGTTCCTTAGAAGCCAGGATGGTCAGACTTTGTCGCTCATACTTTGGACATATTATCAGGAGGGACCCTTCCCTGTAAAATAACATCATGTGTGGTAAAATGGAGAGACAGAGAAAAAGAGAAAGACTCCGATGAGATGGATTGGCACGGTGGCAGCAGCAATGGAATCAAGCATAACAATTGTGAGGATGGCACTGGATGAGTCAGTGCTTCGTTCTGTTGTGCATAAGGTCGCCATGAGTCAGAACCGACCCTAGAGCACCTAACAACAACAACAACAATTCACTATGCTTTGACTTTCTTCTCTTTATTTTGCTCAAGAAAGTGTTGACCTTTTGGGCTTATAATGGTGATTTTTAAGAAGGGCACCAATCTTATGGATAATATCCTTGATTGATTTTTAACATGAGTAGGGTAACAGAGTTCTAACAAAGTTGGTTTTGATACTTTTTGCTCCTTATGTATTGTCTGCATGTGTGTATGATAGAACATATATATGAAATCTCATATTATCTTCTTGACCATCAAATGAAATGAAAACTTATTTTCACAAAAATCAATCTAGTCAAATGTTTAATGTGACTTTATTTGTACTGGATCAGCATGAATGTCACACATCTAGGAGAATCAATAAACAGTTTGTGGTATATAATAATGGAATAAAGCTCAACAGTAAAATGAATTCCACCACTAACAGAAGTAATGATATGGCTGAATCTCAAATGCATTAAACTGAGTGAAAGAAACTAGAGTTGAAGGCTACATATTTTAGGATTCTAATTGAATGAATATTTTGAAAAAAGGCAAAATTTATGGAAATTGCACTGTTTGGTGGTTTCCAGGGAAGTGGTCAGGAAAAAGAATTGACCATAAAGAAGCTTGGGAAATTTGTTTAGGTGATGAAACTGTTCTACATTGTGAATGTTGTAGTGATTATGTAATAAACATTTGATCAAACTCTTACAATTACGTACTATAAATTGCTAGTTTTATTGTATATAAATTATACACTAGTAGAAAATAAAATATGAAATGACAAGTAATACATAAGATTGTATGCACAGTAAACATTTCAAGCTGGATCACCAGAGGCCATACAATTGTTTTTTCCCTAGGAAAATGAGATTAGAAGGTATAGATGCTCTCATAAGGGTGTCCCCAGAGAGCATGAGGTCGTTATAAATCCCTCTTGGTTTCCTTCATTAGCTTCTGAAATGGCAACATTATTTGTTTCATGTAACATCAATTGGATGGTCTAGACTATGTACAGATCCCCCTTTGTTGTTGTTGTTGTTGTTGTGAAGTGCCATCGAGTTGATTCCAACCCATAGCAACCCTGTACAGGATTTCCAAGGAGCAGCTGGTGAGCTTGAACCACCGACCTTGCAATTAAAATGACT
>NW_006408857.1:2316536-2317217 GCF_000296735.1 Chrysochloris asiatica | reverse complement strand
TAGGTTCCAACATATAATGACCCTGTGTAGGATTTTCAATGAGCATCTGGTGAGCTGTAAATCCTATACAGGGTCACTTTGAGTCAAAACTGACTTAACAGCAACAAGTTTGTTATTCCCATTTTGCCACCAAAGATTCAAGAAGGTAAAATGGAAATAACAACACTAAAGACCTTTTAAGGTTAATGGGAGTGTCATTTGAAAAGACATGTGACTATATACATATACTGTCATTGGTTGTTGAACATAATGCACACTAAAGGCGGTTATGTGTCTCAAAGGTTGACCAACATAAGACATATCTAAGCCAGGTTTGTAAAGTGAACCGGTGAAAAGATTAGGAAGAAGGTGGTAGGGAATACCTAAAGACTTCACATTTAAACAATAGATGTAAAATTTTGTACTTACACAAGATCAGATGCAGATCTTTAGAAAGTTAAAAACAGAGTTCTCCAGAACAACAGATATGAAGGCAAATGTACCCATAATCTGTGAGTTTTCAACCTTTGATCTCAGCAGTTAAGATATAGGATAACAATAATGAGTAAAAGAATGTGTCTAGGAAAATAAGACTTTTTCAACCCAAGTTAAAATATAGGTTTCAAGTAGAAAATAAGTAAAAGAATGGCTCATACAGAAACATTTGCTATTGTTGTCAAGTCGTCTCTGATTCATAGCAAT
>NW_006408857.1:2312618-2315326 GCF_000296735.1 Chrysochloris asiatica | reverse complement strand
GGCCAGACTTTGTTTCTCATACTTCAGACATATTATCAGGAGGGACCAGTCCCTGGAGAAGGACACAGTGCTTGGAAAAGATTATGGTCAGGGAAAAATCGGAAGACTTCCGAAGAGATGAATTGACACAATGGCAGGACAATGGACTCAAATGTAACGATAATTGTGAGGCTGGCACAGGACCAGGAAGTGTTTCATTCTATTATGCATAGGATCACTATGAGCGGAACTGACTTGATGGCACTTCACAACAACATCTTTACTTACCGTTCATAAAATTAGTATAAAAGCCATCATTTCCATGAACTTTTATCTATGAACATTGTAATACTGTATCTAATGGTATACCTAGCAATAACAAGAATTGGCATTTGCATTGGGCAACTCTGCTGCAAAAGACTCTTTAAAGTGTTAAAAAGCATAGATGTCACTTTAATGACTAAGATGCACACTACTATCTCATTTAATTCTCACAATAATAACTTGAAGTCGGTCTCACTATCATCATTACTTTACAGATGGAGGAATGGCCCTCTAAGAAGCTAGGTTGAGACCAATCACTGTTAGGTAGTAGATGATAGAGCTGGTATTGAACCCATGTGCACCTTTTCACAGTACTAAACTTCTATTCGCAATGCTCTGTCTTCCCTTCAGAATTCTTTGCTAGTTGTCCATGCCCTTGTTGCTGCAGCAAAACTACCATATCTAGTATACGTATACTACAGGGCTTCAAAAAGTTAGTGAGAAAATTCCATTATCATTTCATTCCATTTTTCCGTGAACTTTTTGAAGCGCCCTCACTCCCCATATCTTTCAGTTACTTCATTGTGTATCTACAAACATTTGGTTTTGACCAATGGAGATGATGAGTAATTTTAAATTGAGTTTAATTCAAATTCAGTTAAGATTATTATATTTGAAATCTCCTTGTCTGGATTCCAAGTTTGGGCTTTGCCAGTTACTACATCTATAAACTTCAATATATTGCTCAAACTCTTGTGCCTCATAAGTTTTAAATGGAGATATGAACTAATCAACCTCATATAGCTGTTGGAAGGAATAAATGAATATGCATATAACATGAGTGATATAAGACTAAATTTTCACTAGATTGGAAAAAGAATAGACAATTAGTGTCATTCCAGACATGTCATCTTGTCCCAGTTATTACATTTTCTGTAGCTCAGCTTACAAATTTAAGAAAATTTAAAAGTCAAGGATATGATCTGTGAATCTTTCAGCTTAAATAGCTTGTAACGCTGTGGAACTTTTATGCACAAAATGTTTTGGCTAAGCCCATAATATTTGAATGGAGAATCTTGAAATACAACCATTGTGCTATAATGAAATAAAGTACATTGTATTCGTATGCTTCAATTTCATTTAATTTGCTTCTGTCTGACACTCTGCTCTTTTATTCCTCATTGGTACAGAGCATTTCCTGACTCCCAAACACCAATCAATGGAGGACAGCACAGACGTGACTCAGTTCACTCTACTTGGACTAACAAATGCCCCTGAACTTCAAATCCCTCTTTTAATCTTAGTCACCCTCATTTACCTCATCAGTTTGTTTGGGATCCTGGGGATGATTGTGTTGATTCTGATGGACTCTCGATTGCATACTCCCATGTACTTTTTCCTGAGCAACCTCTCTCTGGTAGACTTTGGTTACTCCTCAGCAGTTACTCCAAAGGTCATGGCTGGGTTCCTCATGGAAGACAAGGTCATCTCCTATGATGGATGTGCAGCTCAAATGTTCTTTTTTGTAGCTTTTGCTACTATAGAGAGTTACCTACTGGCTTCAATGGCTATGACCTCTGTGCAGCTATATGCCAACCCCTACACTACACCACCACCATGAAGACCAATGTGTGTGCTTGTCTGGCCATCGGTACCTATATCTGTAGTTTCCTGAATGCCTCCATCCACACTGGGGACACCTTCAGTCTTTCCTGTACATCCAATGTTTTTCATCACTTTTATGTGACGTTCCAGTAGTCATGATTCTCTCTTGTGCTGATAGACATGTTACTGAGATGGTTCTTGTGTCTGTGGTGGGCTTCAATATATTTTTTGCTCTTCTGGTAATCTTTATCTCCTGTCTTTATGTATTTTTCACATATTGAAAATGAAAACAGCTGAGGGATACTGGAAAGTTTTATCCACTTGTACTTCACACTTCACTGCAGTCTTCATCTTTTACAAGACAGTCATACAGTCATCTTCATGTACCTACAGCCTAGCACCAATCATTCCATGGACACAGACAAAATGACACCCCATGCTCAACCCTCTGGGCTACATACAGCCTGAGGAACAAGGAGGTCAAGCACGCATTCAAGAAGGTTTTTGAGAGGGTAAAATTGTTTCTGTTTATAGGTTTAACTTTATAACATTATGAGAATGGTTCCCAACAACCTAATTTAATTTCTCTCAGAGCTTCTCTGTGTAATGATGCACATTCAAAGCCCACAATGTAACTTAAAAAAAGAAACTGCTATCTAGGGAAAAAATTAAGTATGTATAAATATATGTATTGGTACATGCAATGTTTCTGTATGATAAGCATTGGACTGTAAACCACAAGGTCAGTGATTCAAGCAAACCAACCACTCTGTGGGAGAATGATTTAGCTTTCTGCTCAACCTTGCTTGCTGAAAGTGAAGAGGACTTGAAACATTTACTTATGAAGATCAAAGAGCACA
>NW_006408857.1:2300608-2312078 GCF_000296735.1 Chrysochloris asiatica | reverse complement strand
GCATCATTGATGGACTCAAGTGTGGCGGCGGTAGTGAGGTTGGCCCAGGATCGGACATTGTTTCATTCTGCTGTGCATGGGGTCGCTATGGGTCGGTTCCGACTCAATGGCACCTGACAACAACCACAACAAAGGTGTATAGCCTTGGAACCAACTCTATGGCACTTAATAACTGTTGTTAAGAGCTGTCAAGTCAGTTCTAGCTCATAGCAACACTGTATAAGGTTTTCGAAGAGCAGCTGATGGGTTTGAACTGCTGACCTTGTGGTTCACAGTCCCGTACTGATGCTACAGTGCCAAAAAAACTATATATAGTTCACAAGTGTTATACCTGAATGAGAATTGAGTTCTATAAGAATTTTAGTATTTTCCTTTCAAACACTTACTAATTACATTTATTATATTCACATGTTCCCTACACATGTGTATAAGCATATAAAGGGGACAACAACTCTGGTAAGGTATGTTCTTCATGGGATGATCAATAATTCAAAATCAAGAGGGCAACATGTATCTAAGGACAGAGTTGAGAAGGGATGGATGGGAAGGTAGGTGGAATGGGAATAGAAAGCACAGGGAGGAAGTAGGATCACTGTTGTTGGAGGGAGGGGATTGCAATTATTGAGATGAAGTACAGTGTATGATTTGTTGAATGTAAAACTGATGATCTACTCTGTAAATCCTCACTCAATTCACAGTAAAAAGTTGTTTTAAAAGGAAAGATTTGTTTCTTCTTATTTATTTATTATGTTTTATACTCTAGATTATAATTCAATTGTTGCCGTACATGCCGTCACGTTGGTTCTGACTCATAGCAACCCTACGTAGGGTTTCCAAGGGGCAGCTGGTCAGTGAACTATTTTATTTATTTCATATCTCAAATCCTTTCATTTTCAGACATTGAGACTACTCAGTTTGATGCCTGTATCCTTTTTACATAGCCAGGTCCTTTTGTTTACAGCTGCCTGACATGTCATTGAAGTCCTGGTATAGTGCTGTAGGAGAAGCATTAGACCTAAAGGTCAGTTCAAACTGCATGGTCAGTGGTTTGAACTCACCAGTCACTCCTCGGACATCCTATACAGGGTCGTTGTGAGTCAGAACCAACTGGATGGCACATAACAACAACAAGAACATTTAATTATGACAATTAAAAGAAGGTAACTGAGAGGAAACAAAGCATAAAAAGCATGACATATCAAAAACAAGTGTTTAGACAGGAATTTCTAACAGCAATAAAAGTAAACGGATTAATTCCACTCTGCTGCTGTTGCTATGGTTAGGTGTCCTTGGGTATTACATAGTCCAGTTCTCAGGTTGTATCCTCATGTCCAGGGAGCAATCTTGTTGTACTTCTTCTAAGACAGATTTGTTTGTTCTTCTGGAAGTCCATGGCACATTTAATATTCTTCTCCAACACTGTAATTTAAAGGAGTCAAATTTTTTAGTCTTCCTTATTCATTGTCCAGCCTCCATATGCATATGAGGGAATTGAAAATGCCATGGTTTGGATCAGGAACACCTTAATCTTCAGAGTGACATCTTTGCTTTTTGACACTTCAAAGAGATGCTTTGCAGAAGATTTTCCTAATGTCCTTTTTTTTCTAGACTACTGCTTCTCTGGGCATTGACTGTGGATGCAATAAAAATGAAACCCTTGCTAAACCTAATTGTTTTACCATTTATCGTGATGATGCTTCTTGGTGCAGTTGCAAGGAGGAGTTTCCTTTTCTTTATGATGATGAATAAACCCATAACAAAGATAGTAATCTTTGATCTTCACTTAACTGCTTTAAAGCCTCTTTTCTTTCAGCAAGTAAAGTTGCATCATCTTCACAGCATAGGTTGTTAATGGACTTTCCTCCAATGCTGACGCAGCATTTTTATACAGTCCAGTTCTCCGATTCTTTGCTCAGCGTGCAGATTACATAAATATGGACTATGGATACAATATTGTTTAGTGGAGAATCCTGTTATGCCGCTGTAGGATAAGCACTGGACCACAAAGTCAGTTGGAACCACAAGGTCAGCAGTTCAAACTCATCAGCCACTCCTTGGAAACACTGTAAAGGGTCGCTATGAGTCAGTACCTATTCAATGGCACGAGCAGCAACCAGAATATAGTTCAGTCATTTCCAGGGAAGTGGTTGGGGAAAAGGACTGACAACAAAGAAGTTTCAGAAATTTATTAGGCAATGAAATTGTTTTATAGTATGATTGTTTTACTGGTTGCATCATTATAGACATTTGACCAAAGTCTAAAATTGTACATTATAAATTGTTAATTTTACTGTATGTAAATTATAACTTAATGAGAAAATAAAACATAAGAAATGACAATAATTAATTCATAAGATTTTGTATGCATCAAACATAACAAACTAGGTCATCAGAGACAGTAAAATTACTTTTCCTCAAGGAAAATGAGATGAAGATACCTCCTATAGGCGTCCCCTGAGAGCTGTAGGTCTTTATAACTCTGCCTAGGTTTCCTTGCATTCATTTCTGAAACTACAACATCACTCCATGTAACATCAATTGGAGAGACCAGACTGTGTAAGGATTCACTTGGGTGATCATTTAGTCAAATTAATATTAACAGTTGTCAGCATTCGTGTCAAACTTCTCTCAAACAGCATTTGCAGTGAGTCTTCAACATATCTAGGGCAAACTCCAAAGGAAAATTACATTGAATGAATAGAAAATAATGAGTTGTTTTATAGATTTTTTTCTCATTTGCTCTTCATAGCCGCAATTCTGTGAATTCTCTGGGAAACATATTTATTTATGTTTATCTTACAAATAGCTAGAAGGTAAAAGGCCAATCTAAGGGTAGAAAAAGAATGCATGTTTAATGCAGGACTTCAACCAATGTTTCATGCTTGCATGCTAATGTGCTTTCTTCCATTTCTCTCTGCCTTAGAGATCTCGGAACCTCTTGAACAGTACCTGGGAGGGAAATTCTCTAATAATATTTATGAATTATTTCATGACTGAATTTCTTATTTCACACTCACAATTCTGAATTGCCTTTCTCTTTGTAACAGGAATCAAGGTAAGGTTTTTATTCATTTTAGTACTATTTTAGCAAGCAGTATAATTTATACAAAAGCAGTGGCAAACTTAGATATAATATAAATTATTTGATCCCAGAATAAGATGGTATAAACACTTTGCTAAAACAGTGAAGAAAGCCTGGGGTATAAATGTCCAAACTTCTATCAGGAGGTTGTTTAGAGAAATGTATGGAATATCGTGTTGCTTTCCAAAGGAGATAAGAAATTTAAAAAGAATAGATGATCCTGTGACAGAGTAGGTGGCAATTTCATCGTGACTGCTATTTTTGGGCTCTAAATGAAGATAAATAACTCAAGTTGAAGGTAACAAAACAAACAAACAAACAAAACAACAACCAAAAATCAGTAGAAAGTGAAATGACATTTCTTTAAGCAATGCTGATTGGTTGGTTAGTTACATGCCGTGGAGTCGGTTCTGACCAATAGCGACTCTATGCAGGGTGATCGAGGCTGTAAATCTTACCGAAGCAGAAAGCCTCCTGTTTCTCCCACAGAACAGCTGGTAGTTTTGAACCGCTGACCGTGAGATTAGCAGCCTTACTGTAACTACTACGCTACCAAAGCGTCTTTCTTTAAGTAATAGAAGGGTCTTAACTGAATTAACAATATCCATACTCCATTTTAACCAAATTTCCATCATTTCACCCTTAACTGTGGGCTAATGCAAAGTTGTTTGAACTACACGGTCGCTGGTTCAAGTTCACCAGCTGCTCCTTGGAAACCCTATACAGGGTCGCTATGGGTCGGAATCGACTCGGCAGCACTTAACAACAACAATTACTAGCACATCTACAAATTCCACCAGTGAACTGACTGGTAACACAGGCTTGTATTTCTTTAGAACCGGGTTTAAATCTTGAATCTTTATTCCTCTCATAATCATTACATAATATAACTTCTTGAATCCTTAATGTTAAAATATGAATAATAATACTAGATAGCTGTTAGGATTATTTTGTGTTTTAATTGAAAAGATATTCCTCTATCTGCAAATATTGTCATTGGTGTACAAAGTGGTTATGTGTACCAAATGCTGGCAGACATAGACCTTTTTAAGTCAGGTTTGTAAACTATAGCTATGAAAGGATTAGGGAAATATGATCAAGAATACAGGCTATTAAAAAAAAAAAAAAGGAATAGAGGCTATCAGAAAATATCTAAAGATTCCAGTAAAAGATGGAAAATGTTGTGCTTACCCAAGAGCAGAATCCATTTTTTTAAAAATTAAAACATGGTGCTTGCTACCAGAACAGACATGCAGGCAAATGTCCTATAATATATGAACTTCCAACCTTTGATCTCTGTGAATAAGATATGGGATGACAATAATGAGAGAAAGAATGTATTTAAGAAAAATGAGACCTTTTCAACCCAAGCGAAAATGTGGCTTTCAAGTAGAAATTAAGTACAAAATTGTCTCACCCAGAGATAGTGAAACAATCCTCATATGGGATGAAGGATAAGGAAGCACTAGGAAGCAAAGACTGCCTCAATGGACCCAATATGTGAGGAAAAGAAAGTAGATGAGTGAAGCTATCAGATGTTAAAAAAGTCACACACATTTTAGAGTCTTGTATGGCTCCATCCACCTTTCCCCAAACCAGCATAAATGCCATCATTGCATTCTATATTATACCTTATATTAATCCTCACTAACACTAATTGACATATTGCATTAGGCAACTTTGCTGCAAAAGACCTCTTAGAGTACTACAAAACAAATTGGACACTTTGATCACTAACGTGACCCTTACTCAAACTATAGACATGAGCCAAGGCATATCTTCAATTGCTTCATATGCACTGGAAATGTTAACAATGAAAAAAAGAGACCAAATCAGAATTTGCTCATTGAAAATATGGTGTTGTCAAAGAATATTGTGTATCCATGGACAGCCAGACACATGAAGAAATACAGTCAGAATGTTCCTTAGAAATGACACATATGAGACTTTGGCTTACTTTGGACTTACTATCAGGAAGGACCAATTGTTAGATAAAAACATCATGCTTGGTAAAGAAGGGGCAGAAAAAAAGGAGGGAAACCTACAAATCAATTGCTTGAAACAGCGGCTGCAACAATTGGCTCACACATAGCAACAATTGTGATGATGTAGCAGGATTGGGCAAAATTTCATTCTATTTTGCATAAGGTCTGTGAGTCAGGGACAACTCAACAGCACCTAACTGCAACAATAACACTAATCATGCTATGTTACTGCGGTTCCTGCTGTGTGCCATCGAGTTGGGTTCAACTCATAGTGACCCCATATAGGGTTTCAAATGTCATGGATCAAAATGGTAGCAGAAAGCCTCATCTTTTCCTCATGGATTCCCATGGATTCAAACTATTAATCTTGGAGTTAGCATCCCAATGTGTAACCCACTACTCTACCCAGGGCTCCAAAACAGACTGCTGCTGCTGCTGATGATGATTACCCAGTTTACCACGTTGTCTTTTATGCATTATCTGATTTATTTACACAATAATAATCTAAAAGGGATCTCATTACCATCTTTATTTTAAAGATGGTAGAAATGGCTTTCTAAGAGGTTAGGTTAGAACCAATCGCTGCTAGGCAGTAAATGATAAAGCCAATATTGAACACATATGCACTTTTTCATAGTACTGGACTTCTGTTCTCAGAGTTATGCCTTCCCTTTAGAACTGTCTTTTCTATTGGTCCAGGTCCTTATTGCTTTTGTAAAGCCACCATATCTGCTATACATATGCAAAGAGGCTTCAAAACATTTGTGGATGGGAAGGGGATAGTCTCTTCAACAAATGGTGCTGGCAGAACTGGAAAGTGATATGAAAAAGATTGAAACAAGATCTTTACCTCACACCTTATACAAAAACCTACTCAGCATGGATTAAAGACCTAAATGTGAGTCCCAAAATTATGAAGGCCATTAATGAAAAAATAGGGACAAATGTGAGGACACTAATTCAGGGCATACACAGACTACAAAACATTTTGAAAACTACACAAATAAAAGTAGACAAAATAGATGATTGGAACATACTAACAATTAAAAACTTAAGTGCATCAAAAAACTTCACCAGAAGAGTAAAAAGGGAACCCACAGAATGAGAAAAATCTTTTGCAACGACACATCAGATAAAGGACTCATTTCTAAAATATATAGAAAACGACAACACCTCTACAAGGAAAAGACAACTCAATTAAATAATGGGCACACGACATGAACAGACACTTTACCAAGGAGGATATCCGGGCAGCCAACAAATATGTGAAGAAATGTTCAGGATCATTAGCCATTGTTGTTGTTGTTGTTGTTGTTAACTGCTGTAAAGTTGATTCCGACCCATAGCAACCCTGTATAGGGTCTCCGAGGAGCAGCTGGTGAGCTTGAACCACCAACCTAGCAGTTCAAATGTTTTTGCAGTCTGGTGCGTTAACCCACAGCACCATGCCAGGACTCCATTAGAGAGCTGCAAAGAAGACAACAAATGAGATATCATCTCACACCAGCAATAACAGCAAAGATAAAAAAACTAGAGGACAATAAATGCTGGTGAGGATTTGGAGAGACTGGCACACATCTGCATTGCTGGTGGGATTGCAAAATGGTCAACCACCCTGGAGAGTAATATGGCGCTTTCTCAGAAGGTTGGAAATACAAATACCTTATGATCCAGCAATTCCTCTACTTGATATTTACCCATAACATGAGTAGATATATGCACATCAATGTTCATAGCAGCACTATTTACAATAGCAAAAAGATGGAGACAGCCTAAATGCCCATCAATTGAAGAATGGATAAACAAACTGTGGCACATACACACAATGCTACTTTGAAGAACACCAAGGAAGTTGCAAGCTATCACATAACATGGATGAACCTTGAGGACATTATGTTAAGTAAAATTAGACATAATGTTGAGTAAAATTAGTCAGTCACCAAAGGAGAAATAGTGCATAGGACCACTACTGTAAAAGACTAAGAAAAAGAACCCATACTAAAGGGGGGGCAGGGGGGACTCTTTGCTGGTTACCTAGATTTGGGGGGTGAGTAAGGGGAGGGAGGAGAAGGTGAAGCACAGGGTAGGGAATAGACACAGGATAGTTTGGGTGCTAAGGAGGGGGGGGCAATATACAAGAAGGGGGAAGGGAATGGAAGAACAAAGCAGGTGGGAAAACAATTAGGCAGGTTTGCATGGGCTAAGTGGAACAGAGGTAAAGAATGATGTATGCACAACTTTGTAACAACAGGGCTCTGGGATACAGGGGTGGAGACATGGTTGGAATGGGCAAAAAGGAGAAAATAATGTTAAGATGCTTGGCTGTCTTTGGAATCTTGGTTTCCCTGGCATACCATTATAAAATACACACTTGAGGGGGAGAGAAAGGAATAGCCAGAAATATCACCATAGAAAGCTTGTAAGTTGGTCTTCTGCCTATAACTGATTGGAATACCTAAAATGGGGCTACAACGTGCCCAGTGAAGGAGGCTTCCTACGGAGCCTCTGCATTACATAAGACCATAGGTGGAATCCTGAACTGCATCCAGAATCTTCTGGGGTGGGAAATTTCCACTGGAAAGGACAAGCAGACCAGCCTGGAGCAGCCAGAAGAGTAGAAAATATTTCTTGAAAGAAAGACCGACAGGAAAAATACAAAACAATAATGGCAGTCCAACTGATTACTACAAGAACAAGCAAGTTACTCACCCAGGAGACACCAAGGCAAGTGGTTGGGTCCCCTCAGGGCAAACCGCCTTCCAAGACTAAGACTCAATGGGAATACACAAGCAGACATGCACTCTGATTGGTGACCATGTTGAGGGAAAAACAGCAATGAAGCTGCAAGCTAAGCCCTACAATGTTCAATAGACTCCTGTGAACCCGGGTGGAGACCTGGTTGCCCAGCAATGTGGCAAGTCCTGGGGACTCTTGGGCCTAGAGTCAGTGACATAGCCACAGAGGACTAGGGTGGAGAATGAAGTGTCCAGCTGATAAGAAGAGAGGGCATATGCATAAGAACACCCACACTTGCAGATAATACCCACTTGACCTGGCTTCAATGACTGGATGATCAGAGCTCAACTAGAAGAAGAAAGAAGAGGGAAAAAAAGAGTAATCTGATACAATTTGATGAACTTGACCTATGGATGCAGTAGCTCAAAAGAAGGAACAAATCTTTTCAGAGAGTATCATTCCCATCTCCTCCGTACACATAGTAGATAGGGATGGTCCTGTTGGACATTGGCTACCCAAAATTGGAGGGGGAGGGGAGGCTACAGAGGCAAGAAGTGACTGGCTTACAAGCTTTCAAGAGGGAGCCTAGATCCAGAGAGCTCAGAGGAAGGAAGAATCTCCACTGAGTAGTATCCAATTTGTCTGGGCAGGGATAATGAAAGGAGATGGGGATAGGTCTCTTGTGGTACAATAGTGAATAATTGTTATCAGGACTGATTGTGAGGGTTGGAAATGTAAAGGTATATGTTTTGTAGCAAAAGGAGGGGAGTGATTGACTTTGCAGTCCAGGAGCTGAGGTCCCTGGAACCATCAAGGGAGAAGAGCAGAGAGCGGGACCTTACGCGGAGAAGCAGTGACGCCAGAGATGGAGGCAGAGATGACGACGTGGCGAGATGAAGTGACTGGGGACTTTAGACCCAGAGAGGGAGAGGGGCAGTGTGCTGACAACTAGGGGGCAGGCTTGATGATGCATGGAGGGGATTGTAACCATGGCAATGAAATAATATATGATAGGATGAATATAAAGCTAGTGTTCTCCCATGTAAACTATCATATAATTCATAATAAAACTTTTTTTTTTTAAGTTTGTGGAAAATCCATTTTTCCATGAACTTTTTGAAGCCCCCTCGTGTCTCTCAATTACTTCACTGTGTATCCACAAACATTGAGTATGAGCCAATAGAGCCAATGAGTTCTGTTAATCTGAGGTCAATTCAATTCTATTTAAATTCAATTAAGATGATTAGATTTGGAAGTTCTTTGCCTGGATTCTGTCCTTGACTTTGTCTGGTACTACTTCAATAAAGTTGCAAAAACTACACAACTTCTTGTACCTCATAAGTTAAGTATAGGTATGAACTAATCAATCTCATATGGTTGTTGGGAGGAATAAATGAATATGCATACAACATGATTGTAAATTTTTGCTATGTTGAAAAAGCTGATTGACAATTAGTGTCATTCCAGACATGTCATCTTGTCCTAGTTATTACATTTTCTACAGATCAGTTTACAAATTTATGAAAATTTTAAAGTAAAGTATATGATACATGAGGTACCTCAGCTTCAACAGCTTGAAACTCTCTGGATGATTGATGTACCAAATGTTATGACCAAGCCCATAATACTTGTATGGAGAGTCTTGAAATACAGAGTTTTGCTATAATGCAGTAAAATATAATGTATTCCAATTCCATTTTATTCTCTTCTCTGCTAAACACTTTGCTCTTTTTTTCCTTCATAGCTACAGAACATTTCCAAATATCAGATGGAGAACAATACAGTGGTGACTCAGTTCATTCTACTTGGACTAACAAATGCCCCTGAACTTCAAATCCCTCTTTTTATCTTAGTCACCCTCATTTACCTCATCAGTTTGTTTGGGAACCTGGGGATGATTGTGTTGATTCTGATGGACTCTCGATTGCATACTCCCATGTACTTTTTCCTCAGCAACCTCTCTCTGGTAGACTTTGGTTACTCCTCAGCAGTTACTCCGAAGGTCATGGCTGGGTTCCTCATGGAAGACAAGGTCATCTCCTATGATGGATGTGCAGCTCAAATGTTCTTTTTTGTAGCCTTTGCTACTACAGAGAGTTACCTCCTGGCTTCAATGGCCTATGATCGTTATGCAGCAGTGTGTAAACCTCTACATTATACCACCATCATGGAGACCAATGTGTGTGCTTGTCTGGCCATCGGTTCCTATATCTGTGGCTTCCTGAATGCCTCCATCCACACTGGGGACACCTTCAGTCTCTCTTTCTGTATGTCCAATGTGGTCCATCATTTTTTCTGTGATATTCCAGCAGTCATCATTCTCTCTTGCTCTGATAGACATGTTAGCGAGATGGTTCTTGTGTTTGTGGTTGGCTTTAATATCTTTTTTGCTCTTCTGGTTATCTTTATTTCCTACCTTTTCATATTTTCCACCGTATTGAAAATGCAAACTGCTGAGGGATACTGGAAAGCTTTATCTACCTGTGCTTCACACTTCATTGCAGTCTTCATCTTTTATGGGACATGCATCTTCATGTACCTACAGCCGAGCACCAGTCATTCCATGGATATAGACAAAATAGCATCTATATTCTATGCTATTGTCATCCCCATGCTCAACCCTCTGGTCTACAGCCTGAGGAACAAGGAGGTCAAGAATGCATTCAGGAAGGTTATTGAGAGGGCAAAATTGTTTCTAGGCTTAATTGTATAACATTGTGAGATTGATTCACAACAACCTACTTTCAGTTCTGTCAGAATACATACTTCTGTGTATAATAGTGCACATTTCAAAGCCCAATGTAACTTAAAATTACAAACTGCTGCTTAGGGGAAATTTTGTATACATATCATATATGAGCACACAGTGTTTCTGTATAATAAGCACTGGATTGTGAACCACATAGTCAGTGATTTGAACCCACCAGGTGTTCTTAAGAGAAAGATGAGGCTTTCTTCTCCAGCAAAGACATACAGCCTCGAAAAACCTGCAGAGGGTAGCTATGCATTGAAAACAATTCAGCGGCACATAACAACAACAATAATATATGTATATGGTCCAGAAGTGTAAAAACTGAATGAAAATGGAGTTCTTATAATAATAGTAGTGTTTTGCTTCCAAACCCTTGTGAATTATATTTGGTATACCACATGCTTTCTACACATGTTCTCTTTCTTATGCCAGTATAAGCATATATGTCCTTAGGGCACACAAAGTTCTGGAACAGAAGCATAGGCAAAGACCCTAAGGGGATTTGTTAAATGAGGTAAGTAGAACATGTATGTTATTGTTGTTAAGTGCCATTAAGTAGGTTCCCACTCATAGCAACTGTGCACAGGGTTTCCAAGGAGCACTGGTGAGTTTGAACCGTCAACCTAGTGGTTCAAACTGACGTTGCAGTCCAGTGCTTTATCCCACAGTACCACACTAGGACTCTGGAGCATGTATACTTTTTAGTAAAACAGATTAAAATATCTATTGAGAGATCAGAAAAAAAATTCATGTCTAATCCTGGTGTGTGTGGATCATGTATATGATTCGCTTGTGTGGATCATGACAAGCTATGGGCAACATTGTGAAGTATGAGTATTCCAGAACACTTAATTGTGCTCATGAGGAATCTATTCATAGACCAAGAGGCAGTTGTTTGAACAGAACATGGGAACA
>NW_006408857.1:2296963-2298538 GCF_000296735.1 Chrysochloris asiatica | reverse complement strand
CTTTCTACTCCCGTAAGGATTTACACCCTCGGAAACCCTGTACAGGGTCGCTATGGGTCGGAACCGACTCGACGGCACTTAACAACAACAACAATTTCACTGCGTGTAATATCCTCCAAGTTCATCAGTGTTTTGAGGTGTCTGGCCTGCTTCCAATATAACGGATGTGTAGAAAAGGCTCTAGCTTTTTCTTACTCTGGGGACCTGGAACTCTACAATTGCAAGTCATTTCCTTGATAATAACTGGGTGGCACTGTTTAATGCACTAGACTGCAAGGTTAATGCAAGGTTTGCATTTCAAGCTCACCAGCTTCTCCTCAAAAACCCTATGCAGGGTTGCTATGAGTCAGAATTGATTAGACAGCACTTAATAGCACTTATCACTTAACAACAACAAATATATATATATAATTTTATTTTATTTATTTATTTTCTTCTCTAGAACACCCCATCTAAGACAGCATCCAAACTGGCAAAGAAGAAGTAAAACTCCATATTTGCAGGTAATATTATCCTGTATATAAAAAATCACAAAGACTCAGCAGAAAAAAATTGGAACTCATTGGAAGATTCAGCATAATGCCAGGGTACAAGACAAATATAAAAAAATTAGTAGGATTCCGCTATATTCATAATAATAGCTCTGAAACCATTTATGAAAGCCACCCCAAAGATGAAATATTTCAGAATATATAAAAGCAACAAAAGATATATACAAAGAAAACTACAAAGCACTACTACAAGAAACCAAAAGAAACTTACAAAAATGGAAGAATAGTCCATGCTCATATATGTTGTTGTTAAGTGCCATCCAGTAGGTTCTGACCCATAGCTATCCTGTATAAGGGTGAGTGGTGAGCTTGAATCACTAAGCTTGCAGTCAAACCAGCTTTGCAGTTCAGTGCATCAACCCACAGCACCACATGAGGACTTCCGCTCATTGATAAGAAGACTTAAAATTGTGGAAATGTCAACATTACGCAATCTATAGATATAGCACAATCCTAACCCAGATTTCTACTTCATTCCTTGTTGTTGTTGTTAGGTGCCTTCGAGTCGGTACCAACTCATAGCAACCTTATGCACAGCAGAACGAAACACTGCCCGATCCTGAGCCAATCTCACTACTGTTGCCACGCTTGAGTCCATTGATGCTGCCACCTGGCCAATCCATCTCATTGGGGGTCTTCCTCTTTTTCTTTGACCCTTCACTTTATCAAACATGATATTCTTCTTCAGTGAGTGGTCCCTCCTGACAATATGTCCAAAGTATGAGAGACAAAGTTTGGTCATCTCTGGCTGCACTTCTTTCAAAACTAATCTATTAGTTCTTTTGGCAGCCCATGGCACTTTCAATATTCTCCTCCAACACCATAACTCAAAAGCATCAATTTTTCTACGATCTTCCTTATTCACTGTCCTTTTTTCACGTGCATATGAGGTTTTGAAAATACCATGGCTTGGGTCAGGAGCACCTTAGTCCTCAAGCTGACATCTTTGCTCTTCAACACTTTAAAAAGATCTTGTGCAGCAGATTTGCCTAATGCAATATGTCGTCTGATCTCTTGACTGCTA
>NW_006408857.1:2279131-2296108 GCF_000296735.1 Chrysochloris asiatica | reverse complement strand
ATTCCATCAATTTCTGGTGCCTTGTTCTTTGCCAATTCCTTTCAGGCACCTTGGACTTCCTCCTTCAGGATCATTGGCTCTTGATTATATGCTACCTCTTGAAACGGTTGAACATTAACCATTTCCTTTTGGTACAGTGACTCTGTGTATTCCTTCCATCTTCTCTTGATGCTTCCTGCATCATTCAATAATTTTCCCAGAGAATCTTTCAATAATGAAATTCGAGGCTTGAATTTTTTCTTCAGTTCTTCCTGCTTAGGAAATGCTGAGCGTGTTCTTCCTTTTTGGTTTACTGATTCCAGAATTTTGCACACTTTGTTGTAATAATTGGCTTTATCTTCTCAAGCTGATCTTTGTAATATTCTGTTCAGCTCTTGTACCTTCTCATTTCTTCCATTTGCTTTAGCATCTCTACGTTGGAGAGCATCATTTTTTAAAGATATGGAAAAACTGATAACTAACTTTATATGGAAAGGACAGAGACCTCAGATAAGCAAAACACTGCTTAAGGTAAGAACAAAGTTGGAGGCCTCTCACTTCCTGATCTCAAAATTTGCTACTCAGCAACAGTGGTCAAAACAGCCTGGTACTTTACAATGAGTGATGCAAAAATCAATGGAATAGAATTGAGAAGTCAGAAGTAAATCCTTCCGCTTATAGTTATCAGATACTTGACAAAGGCCCAAAACACATAAAGTTGGGAAGAGATAGTCTCTTTAACAAATGGTGCTGGCAAATCTGGAAATCCATATGTAGAAGAATGAAACAAACCCATATCTCACACCATTGATGCAAGTAAAATGAAATCCTTGACAACTTTGTTTCTCCATTTATGGTGATGCTGCTTATTGGCCCAGTAGTGAAAAGTTTTGTTTTCTTTATGATGAGGTATAAATCCATAACTAAAGCTCTAATCTTTGATCATCATCATTAAGTGAATTAAAGCCTCTTAACTTTCAGCAAATAAAGTTGTATCATCTGCATATCACAGGTTGTTAATGGGATTTCCTACTCTCCTGATTCTGTATTCTTTATACAGTCCAGATCTTAGATTATTTTTCAGCATATAGATTATACGTTGTTTCTACTGTTAAGTACCTTTGACCAGGTTCAGACTCATAAGACCATATGTAGGGTTTCCAAGGAGTGACTGGTGAGTTTTAACCACCGACCTTTGGGTTCAAAGCGATCTCTAGGTCCAGTGCATTATCCTGCAGCACCACACCAGGACTCCACAGATAACTTAGATACAGAATATAGAGATCATGTAGTTTAGTGGTTGCAAAGGGAATTAGTTAGGTAAAAGGACAGACCACAAGGAAGTTTGAGAAATTTATTTAGATAATGAAACTGTTTTATATAATGATTGTCTAGTGGTTGCATAACTATAGCATTTGATCAAAGTCTTAACAACTGTACACTGTAAATTGCAAATATTACTGTACATAAAATTAATTCATAAAATTTTGTACACATTAAACATATCAAGTTAGGTCACCAGAGGCAGTAAAATTGCTTTTCCTCAAGGAAAATGAGATGAAGGACTCTAGATGCCCTCCTAGGGGCATCCCCTGAGAGTTCTAGATCTTTATAACTCTCTCTTGGTTTCCTTGCATTCATTTCTGAAACTGCAACATCACTCCATGTAATATCAATTGTAAAGATCCACTTTGATGATCATTTATTCAAGTGAATATTAACTGTTGTAAGCATACATGCTAACTTTCTGAACATTTGAAGCATATCTATGGCAAACCCCTAAGGTAAATTATACTGAATGGATTGAAAATAATATTGAGTAGTTTTATAGACCTTTTCTCATTTGCTCTTCACAATTCTGTGAATTTTGAGAAAACATATTTATTTTTGTCTTACAAATAACTGCAAGGTAAGAAACCAATATAAGGGCAGAAAAAGAATGCATGTTTAATGCAAGACTTCAACCCAAGTTTCATGCTTGCATGCTAATGTGCTTTCTTCCATATCTCTCTGCTTTAGACACCTTGGAACCTTTTGAACAGTACCTGGTAGGGAAATTCTCTAATAATATTTATGAATTATTCCATGGCTGAATTTCTTATTTCATACTCACAATTCAGAATTGCCTTGTTCTTTGTAGCAGGAATCAAGGTAAACATTTTATTTTATGAATAATTTTAGTGAGCAGTACAATTTATACAAAAGCAGTGGCAAACTGAGATATAATATAAAATTATTTGATCCCAGAATAAGATGCTATAAACGCTTTTCTAAAACAGTGAAGAAAGGCTGTGATATAAATGTCAAAACTTCTCTCAGTAGCTAGTTTAGTGAAACTTATGGAATATCGTGTTGCTTTCCAAAGGATATAAGAAATAAAAAAGAATACATGACCATGTGACCAAGTAGGTGACAACTTCATATTGCCCATTAGTTTCGGACTCTTTCCTCGGAAACCCTTCACAGGGCTGCTATGGATTGGAACTAACTCAACAGCACTTAATAACAAGTGAAAATAAGGATTCAAATTGAAGGGTTTTGTTTTTTAATAAAAAGAGTAGAGAGTGAAATGACATTTCTTTAAGCAATAGTAAAAAGTCCTGAGTACTGGTAGCATAATGGTTATGCATTGAGATGCTAACTGAGAGGTCAGCAGTTCAAATCTACCAGCAGCTCCATGGGAAAAAGATAAGGCTTTCTGCTTCCATAAAGACGTACAGCCTCAGAAACATACACAGGGTCCCGATGAGTAGGGACCAACTTGACAGCACCACACAACTGCCACCACCAACTAAATTAGCAAGATCCATACTCCATCCATTTCAACCTCATTTCCATAGTCTCACCGTTATTATTGCTGGCACATCTACGCATTCTGACAGTGAAACAACTAATAGCACAGGCTTGTATTTGTTTAGAACTGGGTTTAAATCATTAACGTTAATGCCTGCTCATAATCACTACATAATTGGAGAGTACAATAGAACTTATTGCATTCTTAATGTTAAAAGGAGAATGATAACATGAGATAAGTTTTAGGATTGAGTGTTAATTGAAAAGATATTTGTCTATATATAAATATTGCTATTGGTTATTGAACGTAATAAATGCTAAAAGCAGTTATGTGTACCAAACACTGGCACACATAAGACCTTTCAAAGTAAAGCTGTGCAGAGGATTAAGAGGAATATGACCCAGAATAATGGCTACCAAACAATATCTAATGATTCAAATGAAAGGCATAAAATATTGTGCATGTACAAGAACAAATTCAGTTAAAAACATAGAGCTTGCCACCAGAACAGATACACAGGCAAAATATACCCATAATCTATGACTGTTCAACCTTTGATCTCTGTGAATCAGATATGGGATTACAATAGTGATTTAAGAAAAATGAGATTTTTTTTTAACCCAAGCTAAAATGTGGATTTCAAGTAAAATTTAAGTACAAAGTTGTCTCACACAGAAATACTGAAACAATCCTCATATGGGATGAAGGACTAGGAAGCAAAGATTGTCTCAGTGGACCCAATGTGTGAGGAAAGGAAAGTAGATGAGTGAAACTACCAGATGCTAAAAATTGACACACATTTTAGAGTCTTGTATGCTTCCATCCACCTTTCCTAAAACCAACATAAATGCCATCTTTGCATTCTATATGAAATTTTATATTAATCCTATCACTAATTGACATATTGCATTGGACAACTTTGCTGCAAAAAAACTTCTTATAGTATTACAAAACAAATATGTCACTTTGATCTCTAACGTGAACCTGATCCAAGCTACAGACATGACCTAAGGCATATTTTCAACTGCCCTATATGTATAGGAAAGCAAAACAATGATAAAGAAAGACTGAACAAAAATTGAGCATTCAAATTATGGTATTTGTAAAGATTATTTCATATCCCATGGATGGCCAGAAGAATGAAGAAATATTTTCAAGGAAATACAGTCAGAATGCTCCTTAGATATGAGGATTATGAGACTTTGGCTTACTTTACCTATGCTATCAGGAAGGAATAATTGCTAGAGAAAGACATCAAGCTTGGTAAAGAGGAGTCGGAAAAAAGCAGGAGAACTTCAATGAGATTCCTTGACACAGTGGCTGTAGCAATGGTCTCAAACATAACAACAATTGTGATGATGTAGCAGGACTGGGCAAAATTTCATTCTATTTTGCATAAGGTCAGTATGAGTCAGGGACAACCCACAGCAACAACACTAATCAGACTACGTTGCCGCCACTGCTGCTGTGTGTCATGGAGCCTGTCCTGACTCATGGATAGGGTTTTCAAGGCTGTAAATTTTTATGGAAGCAGAAAGTCTCATCTTTCCCCCATGGAATGGCTGTGGATTCAAATTACAATATTGGAGATAGAAGCCCAACACACAACTCACTACACTACTGGTTCTCCAAAACAAGCTGCTTCTGCTGCTGATACTAAGCACTCACTTTTACTAATTGCATTTTATGCATTATCTGATTTAACTTTCACAATAACAACTTGAAATAGATCACACTACCACCTTTATTTTACAAATGGAGGAAATGGCACTCTAAGAACTTAGGTTAGAACCAATCACTGGTGGGTTGTTCTTGTTGTTGTTGTGTGCCATGGAGTTGGTTCCAACTCATAGCGACCCTGTACAGGGTTTCCAAGGCTATAAATCTTTATGGGAGCAGAAAGCCTTATCTTTCTTTCATGGAACAGCTGGTAGTTTCAAACTGCTGACCTTGCAGTTCGCAGCCCGTTTCATAACCACTATGTTACCAACAGCTCCTTATCACTGGTGGATAGTAAATGATAAAGTTGATATTGACCACATACGCATCATTTCATAGTACTGAACTCCTATTCCTAGGGCTATGCCTTCCTTTTAGAACTGTCTTTTCTGGTGACCCATGTCCTTACTGCTACTGTTAAACCTCTATATCTACTATACATATACAGAGGGGTTTCTAACAGTTGATGGAAAATTCCATTATATTTTCATTCTATTTTTTCATGAACTTTTTGAAGCCCTTCATATTTCTCAATTACTTGCTTCACTATATATCCACAAACATTGACTTTGAACCAATGGAGTCAATGGGTACTTTTAAATTGAATTGAATTCAATTTTATTAAATTCAGTTAAGATGATTAGAATTGGAAGCTCCTTGTATGGATTCTATGCTTGACTTTGCCAGTTAATACTTCAGAAAAGTGAATAAATTATGCAACTTCTTGTACATCATAAGTTAAATGTAGGTTAAATGTAGGTATGAACTAATCAATCTCATATGGTTGTTTGGAGGAATAAGTTAATATGCATACACCATGAGCAATATAAGAGTGTTAATTATAGTTAGGTTGGAAAAACTGAATTGACAATTAGCATCATTCCCGACATGTCATCTTGTCCTAGTTATTACATTTTCTAAAGTTTGGTTTACAAATTAATAAAAATTTAAAAGTCAAGTATATGATCCATTAGGTCTTTCAGCTGCAACAGCTTATAACTCTGTGGATGGTTTATGCAGTAAATGCTTGGCCAAGTCCAATACCTGTCTAGAGAATCTTGGAACTCAAAGTCTTGCTATGATGAAATAAAGTATATTTCCTTCCTATATTTCAAGTTAATTTCATTCTCTTCTCTGCTTAGCATTCTGTTCTTTTCTCCTTCATTGCTACAGAACATATCCAGATTCCCAAATATCAAATGGAGAACAATACAGTGGTAATTCACTTCATTCTACTTGGACTAACAAATGCCCCTGAACTTCAAATCCCTCTTTTTATCTTAGTCACCCTCATTTACCTCATCAGTTTGTTTGGGAACCTGAGGATGATTGTGTTGATTCTGATGGACTCTCGATTGCATACTCCCATGTACTTTTTCCTTAGCAACCTCTCTCTGGTAGACTTTGGTTACTCCTCAGCAGTTACTCCGAAGGTCATGGCTGGGTTCCACATGGAAGACAAGGTCATCTCCTATGATGGATGTGCAGCTCAAATGTTCTTTTTTGGAGCCTTTGCTACTACAAAGAGTTACCTCCTGGTTTCAATGGCCTATGACCACTATGCAGTAGTGTGTAAAACCTCTACATTATACCACCATCATGAAGACCAATGTGTGTGCTTGTGTGGCCATTGGTTCCTATATCTGTGGCTTCCTGAATGCCTCCATCCACACTGGAGACACCTTCAGTCTCTCTTTCTGTATGTCCAATGTGGTCCCTCACTTTTTCTGTGTTGTTCCAACAGACATGATTCTCTCTTGCTCTGATAGACATGTTACTGAGATGGTTCTTGTTTATGCAGCAAGATTTGATATTTTTTTATGCTCTACTGGTTATCTTGATATCTTACCTTTTAATATTTATCACCATCCTAAAGACGCACTCAGCTGAAGGATACCATAAGACTTTATCCACCTGTGTATCACACATCATTGCAGTCTCCATCTTCAATGGGACAGTCATCTTCATGTATATACAGCCCAGCTGCAGTCACTCCATGGACACAGATAAAATGGCATCTGTGTTCTATACTATGGTCATCCCCATATCAACCTTTTGGTCTATAGCCTGAAGAACAAGGAAGTCAAGAGTGCCTTCAAGAGTTGTCACCAATTTTTTTCAAATTATTCCAGAATATAGAAGAGGATGGAAATCTTCCTAATACTTTTTATGAAGCAAGTATAACCCTCATACTAAAACCAGAGAAGGACATCACTGAGAAAGAAAAGTATAGACCAAATCCCTCATGAGCATAGATGCAAAAATTCTCAACAAAATCCTAGCCAACAGAATACAGCAGCACATCAAAAAGATAATACATCATGACCAAGTGGATTTCATAAAAAGGATACAAGGATGGTTCAACATTAGAAAAACAATCAGTGTAATCCACCATATAAATAAGAAAAAGGAAAAGAACCACATGATCATATCAATTGATGCAGAAAAGGCATTTGACAAAATCCAACATCCATTTCTGATAAAAACACTCAACACAGTAGGAGTTGAAGGGAAATTCCTCAACATAATAAAGAGCATATATACAAAACCAACAGCCTACATTACTCTCAATGGAGAGAAAATGAAAGCCTTCCCTCTGTAAACGGGAACCAGACAAGGATGCCCTTTGTCACCACTCCTATTCAATGTTGTTTTGAAAGTCTTAAGCAGAGCTATACGGCAAGATAGAGAAAGTAAAGGCATCCAAATTGGCAAAGAAGAAATAAACCTGTCTCTATTTGCAGAAGATATGATTCTATACATAGAAAACCCCAAAGACTCAGTAAAAAAGCCACTAGACATCATTGGAAGATTCAGCAAAGTGGCAGGGTATAAGATCAACATACAAAAATCAGTTGGATTCCTCTATACTAATAATGACAGGGCTGAAAAAGACATTAGGAAAACAATACCATTTACAATAGTTGCCCAAAGGATGAAATATCTACGAATAAATATAGGCAAGTTCTCATTGGCTAAGTGGGACAGAGGTAAATGATGATGTATGCACAACCTTGGAACAACAGGCTTCAGGATACAGGGATTGAGGCATGGTTTGAAAGGTAAAAGAGGGGAATAATGTTAAGATGCTTGGCTGTCTTTTGAATCTTGGTTTCCCTTTCCTACCATTGTGAAATAGACACTTGGCGGTGGGGGTGGGTAAGGAATAGCCAGAAACATCACAATAGAAAGCTTATAAGTCTATCTTCAGCCTATAACTGATTGGAATACCTTAAAGGGGGCTAGAAATTGCTCAGTGAAAGAGACCTCCTGTGGAGCTTCTGCCTTACATAAGACCATAGGTGAAAACCAGAATCCCATCCAGAATTGTCTGAGGTGGGAAATTTCCACTGGAGAGGATGAGTAGACCAGCCTAGAGTGGCTAGAAGAACAGAAGATATTTCGTGAAGAAAGACCAGCAGGAAAAATCAGAAACAATAATGGCAGTACAAGAACAAGTAAGCTGTTCACCCGGGAGTCATCAAGGCAAATGACTGGGTTCCCTCAGAGCAAACTCCCTTCCAAGACTAAGACTCAAGGGGAATACACAAGCAGACATGTGGTCTCACTGGTGACCACATTGGTCACCGATAAGAGGAAGAGGGGGAAAAAACAGCAATGAAGTTGGGAGCTGAGTCAGACCACATTCAATAGACTTCTGTGAACTTGGGAGGAGACCTGGATGGCTAGCAATTACGGCATGATCCAGGGGCAGTGACGTGGCCATGGAGGATTGGAGCGGAGAGTGAAGTGTCCTGCTGATATTAAGTGAGAGGAAATGCACAAGAGCACCCATATTTGCAGATAGTACCCACTTGACCTGGCTTTGATGGCTGGATGATCAGAACTCGACGAGAAGAAGAAAGAAGAGAGAAGAGAAAAAAAGAAAGAAAGAAAGAAAGAGAAACCTACTACAATTGATGAACTTTACCTATATGTATGGATGTAATAGCTCAAAAAAGGAAACAAATCTTTACAGCAAGGATCCCTCCCACACCCTTGGTACACAGGGTTAACAGGGATGGGGAACTTAGACATTGACTACCAAAAATGGGGAGGGGGTATACAGGCAAGAAGTGACTGGTTTACAAGCTTTCAAGAGGGAGCCTAGTTCCAGATGGGGCAGGGGTAGGCAGAACCTCTAATGAATAATTTCCAATCTGTTGGGACTGGGCTGGCGAAAGGAAATGGGGATAAGACTCTTGTGGTATAACAGTGAATAACTGTCATCAGAACTGACTGTGAGGGTTGGAAATGTAGAGGTAGATGTTTTTTGACAAAAGGAGGAGAGTTATTGATTTTGCAGCCCAGGAGCAGAGGTCCCTGGGACCCTCAAGTGAGAGAAGTGGAAATTGTGACCCTACCCAGAAAGACAGTGACACCAGGGATGGAGACAGAGAGGATGATGCGGACAGATGGAGTGGCTGGGGACACTGGACTCAGCAGGGAGAGAGGCTGTGTGCTGACGGCTGGAGGGAGGCCTGTGGGGTGTATCCTTTGGTTATTTGATGAAGCACGGAGGGGATTGTGATCATTGTAATGAAATGAAATATGATAGGATGAATGTTAAAACTGATGTTCTCCCATGTAAACCCACATAATTCACAATGAAACCTTAAAAAAAAAAAAAAAAGAGTGCCTTCTAGAAGGTTGTTGAGAAGGCAAAAGTGTCACTAGGCTTAACATTGTTGTTATTGTTAGATGTCGTCGAGTTGGTGCCGACTTCTAGCAACACTATGCACAACAGAACGAAACACTGCCCAATCCTGGGTCAACCTCACTACTGTTGCCACGCTTGAGTCCATCGATGCTGCCACTTGGCCAATCCATCTTGTTGGGCTTAACATTATAACACTGTGAAATCCACAACAATCTAGTTTCATTCCCCTCAGAGCTTCTCTATGTAATAATGCACATTCAAAGACACACAATATAACTTTTAAAAAAAATCAGTTGTCTAAAACAAAAAGAAAAACATTTTGTTCAGAAATGTAACATATGTATGAGAATGGAATTCTCATAAGAATTTATTATTGTACTCTCAAACACTTGCTTACATTTAGTATATTTACATGTTCTATAAACATGTTCTCTTCCATATGTCATTGTAAGCATATATGTCCTTATGGCATCTAACGTCCTTGAATAGAAACATTACATGGGCCCTAAGAGAATTTGTTAAATAAGCCAAATGGAATGTGCATAGTTTTTATTAAAATGAAGTAAAATAACCCATTTTGATAGCAGAAAATAACTTCATATATAATCTTATTTGAAAAATTTACAAGATTTCAAAATGATGAAAAAATGATGTGCAATATTATCAAAGGTGTTTGCTTTTCACTGGTATGTTTTATTCAGAACTGTATATCAAATTGGAGTTCTGGTGTGGTGCTATACGATAAGCACTTGGCTGCTAATCACAAGGTCGGTGATTCAAACCCACCAGCTGCTCCTTGGAAACCCTACACAGGGTCACTTTGACACAGAATTGACTCCATGGAACTTCACAGTAACAAATATATCAAATTTATTATTCAAATAGAGTATCCACGCATATAAAATATAGAAATGTCAAAATTAAGCAAATATGTCAGACATAGTGCACCCAGGCACACATTGCTCATGTCTCGTGACATTTCTTATAGTAAATTTCACCCACATTCAATGATCTGAAAATGTACCTTTGGATTACGCTTGTATCCAAAGGTTGAGGGAGTCCAGCTCTCGCAGGGTCGAGGGACACGAGAAGAGACATGGAGTCGGTGAAAATGAAAGCAATCGAGAAGCCTCTGCTTAGTTGGCTGATGGGGCTCTTTCTTCTCTCTCCTTCATGCCCCAGCTCAGCAAGTCTTTATTTTTATACTTAAAATTACACAGTACATAATGATTTGATACTTTGATTTTTCCATGAATTATTACACAGTTTCAATCACAACATTCCTTTTACTCTGTGATTATACAACCTTAACAAAAGTATTTCTGTGATGTCCATACTGACCTTTCCATATCCTATTCATTTTTCAACCACTGAACACTTTCTTTTTGACATCATCTCCTCTCCTACGTAAGTGATAAATTGCTTCTTCTTATTCCCACTTAAAGATCAAGTTAAACCTTACACAAATCATTTCCACTTATCAGACCCTTGATTACATCCTTGAAACTTATTAATAGTAATATAAGTTTCTATTAATCATCAATGCCTACACTACTTTATTGTTTCTACTAGGTGATTATCAATCTTCTATCCTGCATACTATGCTATTATTTTCATAGTAAACGTATTACTAACATCTACTTAATTTTGTTTTCTAAAACAGTGTTCATTAAATTGCTTAACCACAGTGTTCTTGTATTTCTTTTCTTTTGAGTCTGTGAGGCATAAGACCCAACCTGGCTAATTGCTGCAAGAAATGTAGATTATTAAGTTTTGACCACCTTTCACTTATGTTCACTCTTCTCTGCCTATTCACATAGGTGCCTGTATGTAATAGTGGGGGTTTGTGAATTCTGGCTGGTGATTGATTGTGGTGAGGTCTACAGGGGTCGGTCAGCTTCACTTTAGTTTGTTATCTGCTTTTGTGATCTCATAAATGCAGTTATTTTGTACTTAGGTTTTCTGTGAACGGGAGTGGCACATACAATTTCCTTTGAATTCAATCCACCGAACCTGAAAACAGTTGTTGCCAGACCAGTTTTTCCCTGAGGTTTATAGAACTCATAGTAAAAGGCTGTGAATATGGCCGTATTATATATTTTTACAAGTGAATTCAAAGATACCCTAAAGAGAAGATTGAAAGCAACTTCTGAGAACTATCTGCATTGCATGATATCTCTCTTTCTGCTGGGATCGTGCCAAACAGCAGAAGTGAAGCCGCTCTCTGCAAAAGGTCAAAGCCATAGTCTAGAAGTCATGGACAAGTTTGGTGGTGGTGGTGGTGGCTGTGTGCTGTGGAGTCGGTTCTGACTCATAGCGACCCTGTACAAGGTTTCCGAGGCTGTAAATCTTTACGGGAGCAGAATGCCTCATTTTTCTCCCACGGAATAGCTGGTAGTTTCAAACTGCTGACCTTGCGGTTTGCAGCCTGATTCATAACCACTATGCTTCCAGAGCTCCTGGTAATTGGAAAATAAACAATTGAAACTATGCATTTGAGTTTATTAATTTATAAATTAATTTATTAATTTAAATTGATGGCTATATTTCTGCGAACCTTGCAGTCAGCAGTTTGAAACTACCAGCTGCTCTGTGGGAGAAAGATGAGGCTTTCTGCTCCGGTAAAGATTTACAGCCTCGGAAACCCTGTACAGGGTTGCTATGGGTTGGTTCGATTTGACAGCACTTAACAACAACAATATTTCCATTGCTTTTGAGTCATTAATCAGAATCTTGAGCCTACTGAAGCCTAATGAAGCCACTTGTGAGAATATAGAAAGATTCTTGCTTTTGGTACACATCAGATTTTAGTTTTGCAATCTCTCGACTAGAAACACCTAGTTATTGATTATATTGTGCATATTTCTTTCAGTTTTTAAATCTAAAACTTAGAACTCTTAAGGATCAGATTAGGAATTATATACAAGTTTCTAAAAATTTCTACCACCTGCTTCAAACTGAAAGGCATTTGGAAGATAGAAGAAACAAGCATCCAGAGAGTTCCAGGTTGGAGAGTAGTCCATTCACGAATGTTGTTGTTAGTGCCGTAAAGTCATTTCCAACTCATAATGACCCTGTATAGGGTTTCTGAGGAGGCTGGTGAGTTTGAACCACTGACTTTATGGTTCAAACTGACCTTGCAGTCCAGTGCATTATCTACAGAACCACATCAGGAGTCCCCATTCATGAGTAGAGAACGAGAAAAAGAAATGGGAAAAAATGAATCTTTGGAAATGTGCTCATCATAGAACCAAAGCAAAATGTCCTAGATTTGACTTGAAAGAGTGGATTATTTCTCAGTAAAATCAAGCTACTTATACTGTCACAATTCAGATCAAAGTAAAACTACTGTTAAATAAGAAAGGAACTCCAGATTTCAAGGCAAGTTTCACTTGAATTTCTAAATTCATAAAAGAAATGATCTTTCATGAGAATGAGAAGCACTTTAGTCAGCAATTTACAAATGACCGAGAGCTAAAGAGGGTCAATTTCCATGATTTGCCACCAAAGGAATCTGTGAAGTCAGTCATCTCTGGAATTGATATAATATGGACAAGTTTCCATTGTCTTTTGACATTCTGGTCCCAGGACTTTAGCTTTTCAGGTATGAAAACTATAGTCAGTGCAACCATTGAGCATGAGAGAGCTTACTTTATCATAGTCCTTGGTTGAATTGTAAGGGTGTGAAATAAAAGTCAATGGTGATATTTGAGAGTTATGATGCCTCATGAAAAACTGCATATACTGTGGTTGTTCATTGTAATAAGGATTGATGTTGTGTTGTTGTTAGGTACCATCAAGTCAGCTGTGACACATAGCAACCCTATGCACAGCAGAAAGAAACACGGCATAGTCCTGTGTCATCCTCATATTTGTTGAGTTTGATCCCATTATTGATGCCAATGTGCTAACCTATCTCTTTGGGGTGGTTCACTTTTTCATTGATGCTCTACTTTACCAAGCACAATGTCTTTATACAGGGACTGGCTCCTCCTGATAATATGTCCAAAATATTACAGACAAAGTCTTGCCATTCTGGCTTCTAAGAAGCATGTATACTGTATTTCTTTAAACAAAGATTTGTTGGTTCTTCTGACACTAAATGGTATTTTTAATATTTTTCTCCAACACCATAGCTCAAATGCATCAATTCTTCTGTGGTCTTCCTTATTCATTGTCCAATTTTCACATGGATATGAAGTTATTGGAAATACGATGACGTGGGTCAGTTGCACCTTATTTCTCCAACGGATATCTTTGCTGTTGAACACTTTAAAGAAGTCTTATGACACGGATTTGCCTAATGTAATATATAGTTTGATTTCTTGACTACTGTTTCCAAATGTGTTGATTGTGGATACACGGAAAATGGAGTCTGACAACTTCAATCTTTTCTCCATTTATCATGAGGTTATTTACTGGTCCAATTTTGAGGATTTTTGTTTTCTTTACATTGAGATACAATCCATACTGAATGCTGGTGTCCTTGAGCTTTATCAATAAATATTTTATGCCTTTTCTGCTTTCAGCAAGTGAAGTTGCATCATCTGCATATCGCAGGTTTTTAATGAGTCTTCTTCCAATCCTGATGCCATGTTCTTTTTATAATCCATCTTCATGGATTATTTGCTCAGCATACAGATTGGATAAGTATGGTGATAGAATGCAACACTGAGGCACAACTTTCCTGATATTAAACAATTCAGTTTCCCCTTGTTCTGTTTAAATGATAGTCTCTTGGTCTATGTACAAGTTCCTCATGAGACTAATCAAGTGTTCTGGAATACTATTCTTCACAATGTTATGCCTAGCTTGTCATGACTACACAGTGGAAAGACTTTGCATATTCAATAAAGCACAATTAAACATCTTTCTGGTGTTTTCTGCTTTCAGCCAATATCCATTTGACATCAGCAATTATATCCCTCGTTCCACGTCCTCTTCTGAATACAGCTTGATTTTCTGGTGGTTCCCTGTTGATGTACTGTTATAGTCATTTTGAATTAACTTCAGCAAAATTTTGTTTGCATGTGATATTTCTGCCCTCTGTTCAGTCACCTTTTTTTGACATGGACACAAATATGGATCTCTTCCAACTGGTTGGTCAGGTAGCTGTATTACAAATTTCTTTTCATAGATGAGTGAGTGCATCCAATTGAAGTACTATCAGAAGAAAACTTCTCTAACATCATAAAACAGAAGAAGATAAACATTCAAGAAAATTAACAAACCCCAAACAGGATAGACCCCAAAAGAAAATGACTGTGACATGGCTTAAAAAAACTCTCCAAAATCAAGAACAAAGAAAGAATTGTGAAAGCAGCTCAGGAAAAATTAAAGTTACCTACAAAGAAGAACCAATAAGCTTTCTCTGATTTGTCATCAGAAACCATGCAAGTAAGAGAGAATGGGGGGTACTATTCAAAACTCTGAAGGAAAAAAACTATCAACCAAGAATTGTATACCCAGAGAAACTGTCCCTCAAATTTAACAGCAAAATTAGAACATCTCTAGATAAATAGAAATAAAGGAATTTGCAAACACCAGAACAACTTTACAAAAAATTACTACTTTGACTGAGATCTCACAACAGGAAACAACTATTGGAGACTGACATATATGGCAACACCACTTAAAATTCAAACCAGACATAGAAGTATCATGGTGTGACATAGAAGAGTCCTGGTGTGGCACTGTGGATTAACACACTGGACTGCAAAGTCAATTTGGATTGCAAGGTTGGAGTTCAAGCTCACCAGCCACTCCTCAGAAACCCTATACAGAGTTGCTACGGGTCTGAACTGACTTGATGGCATTTAACAGCAATAGAAGTTCCAAAATAAAGCATACCTGTGAGACTGAAAATAGAGAGTAAGAGTTATCAATTTATAATCAAGACAACTACAAAGCAAAAAGAAGGAAAAGTGCAGTTATAGAATTCCAAATGGAGAGAAAGTAAAGCAGATATCAACATAAATCAAATTGTTTTAAATTGGGGAAGAAATTAATACATCACATGGTAACCTCAAAGAAAATTATTACATTTTCACATCAAACCAAGAAAATGAAAAACCATGAAGTTTCTGTGAATATTAAAACAACAGCAGTAAAGCAATTGACAAGCAAAATGAACTCAGAACAGAAAAATATAAGGAGCAAAGAAAACAACAGCACCATGAAAAACACACAGCAAAATGACTGTAATTAATTCATACTTCTGATAATTACACAAAATATAAATGGATTAAATGCACTAGTCAAGAGAAAAAGAGTAGAAAAATGGATTTTTAAAAAAATTCCTTTAATATATTGTCTACAAGAGACATACATTACACATAAAGACAAAAGCAGATTTTAAAAAAACCAAAGGATGAAAAAAATAGAACAAAATAATGGCAAATAAAAATGACTAGGAGTTGCAATATTAAATTATGATGAATAGATATTAAGACAAAAACCAGTATAAAAGACAAAGAAGGGCATTATCTCATGATTAAAGGGCCAATTGAGCAACAAGACATCACCAAAATAAATATTTTGGCTCCCATGAAAGAGCCTCAAAATATATAAATCAAATTCTAATGGAATTGAAAAACAAATAGACAATTCTACAATAACATTAAGAGATTTTAATGCATCACTTTGAATAAAGGTTAGAACTAGAAGGAAACTCAACAGAGACACAGAATAACTAAACAACACATTCAACCAATTTGATCTCATAGATTTATACAAAGTACTTAACTGATCAGCAGTAAAATAAACATTCATTTCCATGGAACATTCTCCAGAATAGGCCACAAAGCAAGCCTCAATAAATTAAAAAGAATCAAACTATTACAAAACATCTTTTCAGATCACAATGCTATAAATTTTGAAATCAACAATAAGTTGATCATGGAAAGAAATCAAATATATGGAAATTTAATAACATCCTGCTTAAAAGAAACTGGTTAATAGAAAAAAAAAAAAAAATCAAAATTCCTTGAATAAAATGAGAACAAAAACACAACACACCAAAACCTTCTTGACATGAAAATGCAGTTCATAGAAGACAATTTATAGCAAGAAATGCACATATCCAAAAAGAAGAAAGAGCTAAAATCAACACCTTAACCCAACATCTCCAACAATGAGAAGAGCAGCAAAGTTAAGTCTACTGCCACAAGAAGAAAATAAATAATAAAGATAAGAGCAGAAATAAATGAATTAGAAAACAGAAAAACAATAGAAGGATTCAATGAGACAAGACATTGATTCTTTGAAACGATTAATAAGATTGACAAACCAATGGCAAAACTATCAAAAAGATGGAGATGATGCAGATAACATCTATAAGAAACAATATGAGTGACATCACAAGGTACCAGGAATTAATGGAATAAAAATTGAAATCTTTCAACAAAGTGAGGTGGCACTGGAGGCACTCACTCATTTCTGCGAAGAAATTTGGAAGACAACTATCTGGCCAACTGATTGGAAATGATCCGTATTTGTGACCATTCCAAAGAGAGGTGACCCAGTGGGATGTGGAAATCAAAAAACAATATCTTTGATATCCCATGGGAGTAAAGTTTAACTAAAGGTAAGACAGAAATGGCTGCAAGCATACATTGACAGAGAACTTCGAGAGGTTCAAGTGGATTCAGAAGAGGCTGTGAAACGAGGGATACCATTGCTGATGTCCGATGGATCTTGGTTGAAAACAGAGAATACCAGAAAGATGTTTGTGTGTGTTTTATTGACTATGCAAAGGCTTTCAATTGTGTGGATCATGACAAGCTATGGATAACATTGCGAAGTATGAGTATTCCAGAACACTTGA
>NW_006408857.1:2276905-2278401 GCF_000296735.1 Chrysochloris asiatica | reverse complement strand
GGTCAAACTTCATCTCTCATACTTCAGACATATTGTCAGGAGGGACCAGTTGCTGGAGAAGGATATCATGTTTGGTAAGGTGGAGGGTCAGAGAGAAAGAGGAAGACCCCCAGCATGTTGGATTGGCAAAGTGGCAATATCAATGGGCTCAAGCATGGCAACAATAGTGAGGTTGGCCCAGGACCAGGCAGTGTTTCATTCTGTTGTGCATAGGGCCACTATGAGTTGGCACCTACTCGATGTCACCTAGCAACAATAACAACAAGAAGCCCAACTTGTAACCACTATACTACCAGACCTTCTTGAGTGAAGAGCTGACACCATAGAAAATGATGGAAAACTCCCAAATATATTTTATGAAGCAAGCTTATCCATCATACCAAACCTGGGCAAAGACATCACTAATAATTAAAATGATAGATGGATGTCCCTCATGAGCAATCACCTAAAATGAACATTATAGACAAGTATCCTTCATGAACATGTAAAAATTTTCAACAAAATCCTAGCCAACAGAATTCAACAACACACAAAAAAATGATACATCACTACCAAGTGGGATTCACACAAAGAATACATGGATGGTTCAATATTAGAAATATAATCAACATAGTTACCACATAAGTAAAACAAAGGAGAAGAACCACATGATCATACTGACTGATCCAGAAAAGGCATTTGACAAAATCCAAATTCATTCCTGATAAAAAACATTGAACAAAGAAGGAACTGAAGGGAAATACCTCACCATAATTGAGAGCATATATCAAAATCTAACAGTCAACATTACTCTCAATGGTGAGAAACTGAAAGCATTCCCTTTGTGAACAGGAAATAGAGAAAGATATCATTTATCACTACTCCTATTCAATATTGTGTTAGAAATCTTAGTCAGACCTATAAGGCGAGAAAGAGAACTTAAATGCATCCAAACTGACAAGAAAGTAAAACTCTCAGATGATATGATCTTATAGGTAGAAAATCCCAGAGACTCAGCAAGAAAATTATTGGAACACATTAAAAGATTCAGCAAAGTAACAGGGTACAAGATTAATATACAAAAATCAGATGGATTCCTTTATACTAATAAAGACAGCTCTGAAAAAGAAATTAGGAAAACAATAAAATTTATAATAGCCACCCCAAAGATGAAATACTTAGACATAAATCTAACCAGAGAAACAAAAGATTTATACAAAGAAAACTGCAAAACACTACTGCAAAAAAACAAAAGAGACTTACAAATATGGAAGAATATACCATGATCATGGACAGGAAGACCTAATATTGTGAAACCATTAATATTACCCAAAGAAATTTAGAGATATAATGCAATCCCAACACAGATTCCAACATCATCTTTTAAACAGATGGAAAAACTGACCACTAACTTTATATGGAAAGGAAAGAGACCTCAAATAAGCAAAGCATTACTTTAGAAGAAGAACAAAATCAGAGGTCTTCATTCCCTGATCTCAAAATCTACCACACAGCTA
>NW_006408857.1:2256944-2274760 GCF_000296735.1 Chrysochloris asiatica | reverse complement strand
TAACAATAACAACATATATATTTATATAATTTAACAAATGTATAAAAATTTGAAAGAGGATATTGATACAGGGGTATTGACTTTTCTTTCAACCACAACAATGAATGTGGTTGAGCATACAGCAGGCAAAATGATGAGAAATTCTTAGATAGTCAACATCTTAAGGCAATCAGTTGCTGGGCTCTGGACCACAGTCTCAAGACATCATGGTCAATTGGAATAACATACTCCACAAAGACAATGTTCTACATCCCACTCTGGTGAATAGCATCTGGGATCCTAAAAGTTCACAAACAGCCAACTAAGTTGTAGCTATTAATCTTTCCATGTGCAAAAGAAAGCAGAGTGATGAGAAATGAAGACGTGTGGAATCAATTAGCCTAACAGAGAAATGTAACATGTGAATATCAGTCTCCATGACTCAGACCAGAAGAACTAGATATACCTAGCTACCACTACCAACTGTTCTGAAAGGGATCACATCAGAAGGTCCCAGATACAGTGACAGAATAATTGGAACAAAATTCAAAATTATTACAAACAAAACAAAACTGAGCTTACTGGTCAGATAGAGACTGGAGAAACCTGAGACTGTGGCCCTCAACCACCCTTTAGGTCTCACCCTCGTGACCAAACTTTCAGCCAAGCAATAGATATATAGAGGGGTCAACAACATAAGTAAGGTATGCTCACTATGAATGATGGGATGGTAAATTATTCAAAATGAAAAAGGCAACATTTACCTAAGGATGAAATTGAGAAGGGATGGGTAGGTAGGTGGAATAGAAATAGGAATCACAGGAGGACGTGGGATACGTGGGATAACTGTTGTTGAATGGAGAGGATTGCAGTCTTTGAGATGACACAAAGTGCATGCTTTGTTGAATGTAAAACTGATGATCTTGTCTGTAAACCTTCACTCAATTTACAATAAAAAGTAAAACAAAAACAAATGTATGGCGATAATAGAGTTTAGTGGTTGCCACGAAAAGTGGTTGGGAGACAGTTTTGAGTCCAAAGAAGATTGGAGGGATTTGCTTATGTGATGAAAATGTGCTATATTGTGATTACAGAAGAAGTTATATGATCATAGGCATTTGAGTGAAGTCTTTACAATTGTATATTTGTATTAGAAATTGTAGCTATACCATATCTAAATTATACTTTAATTAGAAAGCAGATATATATATACCATATATAAAGTATACTTTAATTTTTAAAAAAAGTAGAAATGAAAAGTAATGCACACTCACCTTATCCACCTAGGTTCCCACAGGAAATATAATTGCATCATCCCTGGGTAAATGGGGTGTGGAGCTGAATATAACCTCAAAGGGGACATCTTTGGAGAGTTATATGTTTTTATAACTCCCTTTTGGTTCTCAGGTATCTGAAATATCAACAGGACTTCACACAATATCATTTTGGAAAAACCTGATTGTGTAAAGAATCCTTTGATGATTATTTATTAAAATAAGTGCTGATAGTTGCTAGCAAACATGACAACTTTTCTCCTAACTAAGTATTTGCATGTGTGTTTAACCACATCCAGGGAAAATAACGGAAAAGAAGAATTATACTGAGTAACTTGAAATACATAACTCTCTCATGAGTTGTTTTATAGACCTTTGGTAATGTGTTCTTCATAGCCACAGTTTTGTGAATTATGTGGGAGGCATCCTTCTATTATGTTTATCTTACAAATAAAAAGGATGTAAATGACCACTCCAAAGGAAGAGAAAATGCATGGTACATGAAAGACCTCAACCTAGGTTCCCTGCTGCGTGTTAATGTTCTTTTCTCCATCTTTTCCATCCTTAGAGACCTTGGAACCTTTTGACCAGTACTTAAGAAAGAGAATGTTTAATAATATTTATGCATTATTCCGTTACTAAACTTCTGATTGCAAACTCACAACTCAGAATTGCATTTCTCTGTCAGTGACTAAGGTAAGCATTTTGTTTCATGTACAGTTTTAGGGAGTAATGTAATTCACACAAAAGCACCAAGGAAATGATATCGAATATGAGTTATTGGAGCCTAGATCAAATGTTAGAAATCTTTTCCTAAGGCCATGAGGTAAGGCTGGAATATAAGTTTTGAAATGTCTATCCGTATATAGTTCATTGATACATATGAAACATCATGTTGTTTTCCTTAAAGGGGGGTCAGGGAAGGAATACAAGATACTCTGATTGAGTAGGTGGTACTTCTACCTTGCTCACTATCTATTTGCCACTAATTGAAGGTAAAATTTTAAAAGAAAGAGTTGAATGACACATTTTAGCTGTAGAATGGTCCTCATTGAATTATCAAGATCTATACTGTATTTTGGAATCCTGGAGTGATGTTGTGGGTTACTACACTGGTCTGCAAGGTCAGTTTGAACCACAAGGTTAATGGTTCAATCCTACCAGCCGCCCCTTGAAAATCCTATACAGGGTTAGCTTTGAGTCAGAACAGACATGATGGCACTTAACAACAACAAAAATACTGTATTTTAACCTTTGCCTTTAATCTCATCCTTAGTTATTATTAGCACATCTACAAATGCTGGCAATGCAGAAAGCATGCGATTTTTATTTAGTCAGACCTAGATTTAAACCTTGAATCTTGAATATTCCTGGTACTCGCTGTGTAATTATAGAGTATTGCATAATCTTGTGAATCCTTAATGGTAAAATGGAAATAATATCTTTTGGGTTATTGTGAGAATTCATTGAAAAAAATTGCATGTATATCTACATGTGTTATCATTGGTCATTGAACATAGTGTATGATAAAACTGCTTATGTGTATTAAAGTTTGGCAAACAGAGCATTTATAAATTAAGTGAACTTGTGGAAGGATTAAAAGGAAAATGGTAAATAATAGTGGCTAGTAGAGGATTAATGTCCAGCCAAAGACTTCAAATTCAACTAAGTGCCGTCGAGCAGTTCCAACTCATAGCAACCCTGTATAGGGTTTCTGAAGAGCAACAGGTGAATTTGAACCACTGACCTTATGATTCAATATGACCTTGAGGTCAAGTGCTTATCCTACAGTGCCACAAATTGTAGTTGTAGTTGTTAAGTTCCATCTAGTTGGTACCAACTCACAGCAACACTGTATAGAGTTTCTGAGGAGTGACTGGTGAGTTTGAACTGCTGATCATGCTGCTCAAACTGGCCTTGCTGTCCAGAAAATTATCCTATAGTACCACACAAATAGAAGATGTAAAATTTGTGTTTGTACAAGAACAGATTAAAAAATAAAAACTATAAAACCTGGAATTTTTGCCAGGACAGATTTGGCAAAATGTACCTATAATGGATGAATTTACAACCTTTAGTTTCTGAACCTGCTATGGAATAACAATAAGGAAAGAGAATATAAGTTTAAATAAATGAGACTCTTTCAATTCAAGCTGAAATATGGATTTCATGTAAGGATGATAAAAGAAAGATTCATATGTAACGGTTAGCAGAGCTATGCATATGGGGTGGAGGGTGCTAAGAGACATGAGGGGACTCAGTAAAACTCAGAGAACCAAGTGCCTAATGAAAGGCAAGTAAAGGAACGAGGGTATCAGATATTGAAAACTCACTCATACTTTAAATTACCTCTGTGGTGCTGTATGACAAGCACTGGACTGCAAGGTCAATTTGAACTTTAAGGTCAATTTGAACTACAAAGTTGGTGGTTCAAACTCAAAAGCCACTTCTCAGAAACCCTATATAGGATTGCTATGTGTTGGAACCGACTTTATGGCACTTAAAAACAGTAGCAAAATTTTTCGAAACTAACATTGAGGTCATTGTGAGAACCTTATATTATACTTAATGTTATACTAACACTAATATTAATTGGTGCTAGGCTGTTAACCTCAAGGTGAGCAGTTTGAATCTACTAGCCATTTCACAGGAGAAAAATGATACTTTCTACTCCCGTAAAGATTTATTGCCTTGGAAACTCTATACAGGGTTGCCAGGAGTTGGAACCGACTCGATGACATGCAACCACCACCAGACCTAATTTTGCTCATTTTTAAATGTACTACCCCATTTAATTTTCACAATACCTTGAAGTGGGTCTCATTACCATAATTATTTTGTAGATGAAGAAAATAAGGAACAGAAAATAAGAATTCAGACCAATGACACCTCGGTAGTAAATAATAGGGCTGATATTTGAACATATATACACCTCTTCCCAGAACTCTAATTTTATACTCAATGCATGTCTTTCTCTTTAGCTTCTGCTGGTTGTACATGGCTTACTGCTGAAGTTAAACCATCATATACATCTACTATACAAATGTCTCTCAATATATCACTGTACATCGACACCCATTGTGTTTGGACCAGTTGAGACAAAGAGTAAACTGAGTTAAATACAGTTTTATTTAAATTCAGTTAAGATCATTAAAATTGGGAATATTTTGCCTGGATTCTAAAATTGTCTTTGCCAGTTAATACTTTTGTAAACTTGAATAAGTTTCTGAACCTCTTATGCCTTGTAAGAAAACAGAGATATGAACTAATCAACCTCAAATGATTGTTGGGAGAAATAAATGAATATGCAAATATGTCTACAACAGTATCTGATACATGAGTGATATATTTCTGGATATTTTTATTGGGTTCATGACATGGGAAATTCCTGTCATTTATGACATGTCCTGTTGGCTAAGTTATTACTTTTCTAGAGGTCACTTTAAAAATCTTTAAAATTTAAAAGTTCAGGAGGTATTCCAAAGGAGCTTTCAGCTTCAGTGATTAATAACTGTGTAGAAAATCATAATGAAGTTCATGCTTTCTGTATGGAGAAATTTGAAATACAAATTATTGCTGTAATGAAGTAATGTACTTGGTATTTAAACATTTCCATTTCACGGCAATCTCTATTTTAACTCTGTTCTTTTATTCCTTATTAATACAGGGCATCTCTTGATTCCAAAATAGCATCAATGGAGAACAGTACTGAAGTCACTCAGTTCATTCTGTTGGGACTAACCAATGTCCCAAAGCTGCAGATTCCTTTGCTTGTAATATTCACTCTCATTTACCTCACCAATGTGCTTGGGAACTTGGGGATGATCATCCTGATTATGTTGGACTCTCGTCTCCACACTCCCATGTACTTTTTCCTCAGTAACTTGTCTCTGGCAGACCTTTGCTACTCTTCAACTGTCACTCCCACAGCTTTGACTGGGTTCCTTGTAGAAGACAATGCCATCTCCTACAATGCGTGTGCTGCTCAGATGTTCTTTTTTGCAGTATTTGCCACTGTGGAAAATTTCCTCTTGGCCTCAATGGCCTATGACCGCTATGCAGCAGTGTGTAAACCCCTGCATTACACAACCACTATGACAACAGGTGTGTGTGCACGTCTGACTATAGGCTCCTATATTTGTGGTTTCCTGAATGCCTCCATCCATACAGGGAACATATTCCATCTCTCCTTCTGTATGCCCAATGTGATCCACCACTTTTTCTGTGATATTCCAGCAGTCATGATTGTCTCTTGTTCTGATAGACATGTTACTGAGATGGTTCTTGTTGGTGCAGCAATTTTCACTATCTTTTTTGCTCTTGTGGTTATCTTTACGTCCTACTTGTTCATATTCATCATCATCCTAAAGATGCACTCAGCTGAAGGATATCGGAAGGCATTATCCACATGTGCATCTCACTTCATTGCAGTCTCCATCTTCTATGGGACAGTCATCTTCATGTATATACAGCCCAGCTCCAATCACTCCATGGACACAGATAAAACGGCATCTGTGTTCTATACTATGGTCATCCCCATGCTGAACCCTCTGGTCTACAGCCTGAGGAACAAGGAGGTCAAGAGTGCCTTCAAGAAGGTTGTTGAGAAGGCAAAAATGTCCATAGGCTTAACTTTCTAATATTGTAGAATCCACAACAACCTAGCATTCCCCTCAGATCATCTATATGTAATAGACTCCATTCTGGCATTTGTGGGGACAAGGTAGCCCTAGAATCAGCTACTTCTTCAAAGAGCCCTTCTTTCTTTTATTATTATTGATGTGAAGTAGCATCGAGTTGGTTCTAAATCACAGCCACCCTGTCTAGGGTTTCTGAGAAGCAGCTGGTGGGTTTGAGCTACAACCTAGTGGTTACCAGTATAGTGCTTATCCTACAGCACCACACCAGAACTTCTTTCTTTTATTAGAGAGTGATATTTAGGAAACAAGATCTGGATACTAAATGTATTCATTGCTACTGAGCATCATTTATTTTAGGACCTCTAAGCAGACAGAGCTAGTAGAAGAAAATATATATAGATATATACCAATCTATAAATACATAAAAATCTAGACTTCTATCTATATCTAGTCAACTATGTATATACCAAATTAAACATGAGTCCATATTGATGTCTTTGACATAATCCATTTTAGGCCAGCCTTCCTCCTTGCTTATCTAACTTGCAACTCTGAAACACCTGGCTATCATAAACTTCTACATATTTATTAATTTGTTCAGCTCCAGTATACAAGTAAGGAAGTTCAAGAATTGTTAACTCGCAACTGTGACCAACAACTTTACCAGTTAGAGTACAGTTTTTAGAATAATTCCTGTGTGCCTCAGTGTTCAGTAAATACAGTTTTCCAGCACTACTTATGACTATCAAACCCTTTTGTCACTTGTTTTTCAGTGAGTTAGACTATTATATCACAGATTCACATCTCTTTAAAACTGTTGTTGATGTTAAGTGCCTTTGAATCAGTTTTGACTCATAGAGACCATGTATAGGGTTTTCAAGGAACATCTGGTGGGTTTGAACTGCTAACCTTGCGGTTCAGACCCACCTTGGGTCCAGTGCTTTATAGTACACAGTGGCACTAGTAAACTTTAAATTTCATATTAGTGCTGTAAAGTTCTATGGGTTTTAACAACCTGGCACTGTGGGTTAATGCACTGGACTGCAAAGTCGGTTTGAACTGCAATGTTGATGGTTCAAGCTCACCAGCTGCTCGTCAGAAACACTATATAGGATTACTATGAGTCAGAACCAACTCTATGGCACTTAACAACAACAACAGTAACATAGAGAATAATTGAATCACCCTAAAAATCCCCTAATACGTTTCTTTCATAGCAGACAACAGCTCTCCCTTCCCCCAAACCATGGCACACTGGGAATTATTTTCCATCCCTATGATTTTGACTCTTCACACTGTATGGATTCATATGCCTTTTTTTGGTCTGAATATTTCACTTACCAAAAAAAATTTTTTCTTTCTTTCTTTCTTTTTTTAGTTTTTAATGTGAATTAAGTGAAAGTTTACAGGGCAAATCATCAGTTTTACATTCAACAAATCAAACATTTTTTTTTCGTTACAATGGTTATAATCCCCTCCATGTACTATCAGTTAACAGTATTTCTCTCTATTCATTTAATTCTCTCTCTCTCTTTTGTAACCACTCAGGCATATATAATAATTTACACCACCAAAGGGCACACTCTGCAAGTCTGCCTCCTGGACACCAGCTTTCAGTCCCTTGCTTCCTATGAATCTAGAATCCTCAGCTGCTTCCTATCTCCATGTCCCCATCTCTGGTGTCGCTGCTTCTCTGGATAAGGTCCCGCATTCCACTTGCTCTTCTCCCTTGAATGTTCTAGGGTCCTCTGTTTCTGGACTGTAAGATTAACTACTCCCCAATTTTTGTTACAACATTTCTACATTTACAATTGTGACAGTTGCAATTAATCATGATAACAATTCCTACTGAATCATAAGAATCTTATCCCCATTTCTTTTTGTGAGACCCATCTAGACAAGATGAAACCAAATACTTTTAAGGAAGACCAGTAAAATCCACTATTATTTGAATTTGTGCACAACCAATCAAGCCAGCGATGATGAATATTGAAAAATCCTACCAACTTGTTCGGAATACTGGTGTTGATTTGTGGGTTAAGGCCCTGGACTGCAAAGTCAGTTTGAACCACAAGGTCAGTGGTTCAAGCTTACCAGCTGCTCCTCGGAAACCCTATGCAGGGTCGCTATGGGTCAGAACCAACTCTATGGCACTTAACACTTAACAACGATAACAGCAACAACTAACTTCTTCAGTCTGAAAATGATCAAATATGCACTCAAGATATATTGATAATTACTGCGATTGGAATACAAATGTTGGAAAAAAGAGAAAGGATCAGTAGTTGGAAAATATGACCATGGTGATAGAAATGATGCTGGAGAATACATGATAGAATTTTTCAAGACCAATGATTTGTAGTTGCTGTCAGGTGCTGTTGGGTCTGTTCCAATTCATAGTGACACTACATAGAACAGCCGGTCCTTCAACATCCTCACAATCATTGATAGCTTGAACCCATTGCTGTGACCACTGTGCCAATCCATCTCATTGGGGGTCTTCCTCTTTGCCATTGACCCTCCACTTTACCAAGCATGATGCTCTTCTCCAGGGACTGGTTCCTTTTGATAAAATGTCTAAAGTATGAAAGACCAAGTGTCACCAACTTGACGTCTAAGGAGTGTTCTGGCTGTAATTCTTTCAACACAGACTTGTTTGGTCTCTGGCAAACAAGTTGTTGTTGTCAGGTGCCATCGAGTTGGAACCGACTCATAGTGACCCCATACACATCAGAACGAAACAATGATCCTGGGCCAACCTCACTAGCGCTGCCACACTTGATGCCATCAATGATGCCACCTGGCCAATCCATCTCGTTGGGGGTCTTCCTCTTTTTCTCTGACCCTCCATCTTACCCAGCATGACATCCTTCTCTAGCGATTGTTCCCTCCTGACAATATGTCCAAAGTATGAGAGATGAAGTTTAGCCATCTTGGCCTCCAAGGAGCACTCTGGCTGCACCTCTTCCAAAACAGATCTATTGGTTCTTTTGGCAGTCCATGACACTTTTAGTATTCTCTTCCAACACCACAATTCAAAGGCATCAATTCTTCCATGGTCCTGGTAGTCAATAGTACTTTTAATAGTCTTCTCCAAAACCTTAACTCACATGTATCAATTCCTCTATGGTATTCCTTATTCATTGTCCAACTTTCATATGCAGGGGCACTTTAGTCCTCAAACCAACATCTTTGCTCTTAAACACTTTGAAGAGGTCTTGTGCAGCAGATTTGCCTAATGCAATACTTTGATTTCTTGACTGCTTCTTCCTCGAGTGTTGATAGTGGATCCTAGCAAAATGAAGTCTTTGACAACTTCAATCTTTTCTCCATTATTATATTTTTTTATTGGCCCATTTGTGAGAATTTTGTTTTGTTTTGTTTTACACTGAGGTGCAACACATACTGAAGGCTATGGACTTTGATCTTCTTCATCATTAAGTATTTTAAGTCCTCTTCATTTTCAGCAAGCAAAGATGTACCATATGCATATCACAGGTTAAAAAGTCTCTCTCCAATCATGATGCCATCCAGCTTCTCAAGCTATTTGGTCAGCATTCAGACTGAATAACTATGATGAAAAAAATAAAATACTGTCACAGACCTTTCTTAATTTTAAGGATTTAGTGTCCTCTTGTCCTATTTGGACAATTGCCTCTTGCTCTGTGTACAGGTTCCTCATAAGCACAATCAAGTACTCAGGAATACCCATTCTCTGCTATGATATCCATAGTTTGTTATGATACACACAGTCAAAAACCTTTGCATAGCTTATGAAACACAGCAAACATCTTTCTGGTATTCTCTGCTTCCAGACAAGATACATATGATGCCACCAATGATAGCCTTCATTCTATGTCCTTGTCTAAATTTGAATTAAACCTCTGATGATTCTATACATGGACCTCATCATGTGGGATCCAAAGGAATCAGATTAGTTACATCTGGGGGAAGATATGGTGGAAAAAGCTCAATGTCATTAGGCAAAATGGTAAGGGGACGACTGCAGAAGACACCATCAATTGCTCGTATGCAACTTCATTTTGAAGAAAATTAAAACAAGTCCATGAGAGCCAAAATATGACTTAGCTATATCCCACGTGAATTTAGAGACCATCTGAAGAACAGATTTGATGAATTATACCCCAGTGATCACAAACCAGAGAGTTGTGGAATGACATCAAGAACATCATACATGAAGAAAGCAAAAGATCATTAAAAGTACAGGAAAGAAAGAAAACATCAAAATGGATGTCAGAGAGACACTGAAACTTGCTCTCCAGCATACGACACTAAAGCAAATGGAAGAAACAACAAAGTAAAATTGTTGAATGGAAAATTTCAAAGGGCATCTCAAGCAGCCAAAATCAAGTATTATAATGAAATATACAAAGATCTGGAGTTAGAAAACCAAAATTGAGGCAATTGCTCAGCATTTTTCAAGCTTAAAGAATTGAAGAAAAAAATCAAGCCTTGACTTGCACTATTGCGGATTCTCTGTGCAAAATATTGACTGATACAAAAAGCATTAAAAGAAGATGGAAAATATACACAGAGTCACTATACCAAAAGAAATGGTCAGCATTCAACCACTTGAAGGGGTAGCATATGACCAAGAGCCAATCACACTGAAGAAAGAAGTCCAAGTTGCACCGAAAGTACTGGTGAAAAACAAGGCTCCAGAAATTGACAGAATACAAATAGAAATCTTTCAACAAACTAATGCAGCACAAGAGGTGCTCACTCATCTGTGCCAAAAATTTGGAAAATAGCTTCCTGGCCAACCAGGTAAAAGATCCATATTTGTGCCCCTTCCAAAGAGAAGTGACCTAATGGGATGTGGAAATTGTCAAAGAATATAATTTATATCACATGCAAGTAAAATTCTGCTGAAGAGAATTCAAAAACAGCTGCCAGAAACTCAAGCTGGGTTCAGAAAAGGGATATCGTTGCAAACACCAGATAGATCTAGACTGAAAGCAGAGGATACCAGAAAGATGTTTACCTGTGCTTTATTTGTTATGCAAAGACTTTTGACTTTGTGGATCATGAAAAGCTACAGATAACATTGTGAAGAATAGGTATTCCTGAACACTTGATTGTGATTATGGGGAACCTGTACATGGAGCAAGAGGAAGTCATTCAAACAGAGCAAGAAGACACTGAATGGTTTAAAATCAGGCAAGGTGTGTGCTAAGGTTGTGTTATTTTACCACACTTACTCACCATGTATGCTGAGCAAATAACCTGAGAAACTGGATTATATATGTCTCACCATTGCCTTCTTGTCTGCATTGTTTCTGCTGAGATATTCGAGCTTAATCTGATTTGCTTGCCTTTGTATGTAACACTTCTCTTTTCCCTAGCTGCTTTCAGGATTCTCTCCTTATCTTTGATTTTGGAGAGCTTGATTATGATATGTCTCGGTGATTTTGTTTTGGGGCCTATCCTTCTTGGCACTCATTGAGCTTCTTGAATGCTTATCTTTTCACTTTTCATGATGTTAGGGAAATTTTCTTCCAGAAGCTCTTCAACTATCTCTTCTGTGGACTTGGGTGAGTCTTCCTGTTCCAGAATGCCCGATAATTCTTAAGTTACTCCTCTTCATGTTGCCCAACATGAATCTTAGACCTTCTTCAGATTTTTTTTTATCCTTTTTTTCTGCTTGCTCTTAGATCTTAGTAGTATTGAGACTTGTCTTCCAGCTCACTAGTTCTGACTTCCATCTCTTCAATTCTACTCTTTGCCTTTTCAGTGTATTGTCCATTTATGATATTCTAATATTAATCATTTGGACCTCTTTCTGTAGATTTTGAGTTGTTTCCAATGCTGTATCTATCTTATTTGATTATTCCTGTAGTGCTTTCCTGACTTCTTTATTTTTCTCAACTCCATTTTAAAGTGTTTCAATACATTTTATAATCATTTTTCTGAATTCCTTCTCAGGCATTTCCAAAGCCTGCCCATCTTCCAGTATGGAGTGTAGGTCCCCTGCAGCTAATTTGTCTCAGTCACTTTATCTTGTTTCTGGACATGTGCTGATATGGTCATCTGTTTTGGTCTCTTGGGCATATTCAGTAGTTAGCTGTGGCCTTAATACTTAGATGAGTGTGTGTTTTGGTATTTTTTATGCTTTATGATTGCCTGCAGGTAGATATGATCAGGAGATGTGCTTCTGTTTTAACTCTTCTTATTACTCATCTCAGAGTAACTGTCAGAGGTGCTGGCTGCCTACCTGGTGTATGGCAGCTGATATAGGTTCTTGCCTGGATTGTGGGATTTTTATAGGGTGTGATTGTAGCTTGAATGTATGACAGCAATTTCTGTCTCTTCTTGGATAATGTAGGAAGTGAAAAAGCCCCCTAAAGGTAAAGAGGGGACCAAAAAATAAAACAGCAGCAGCAAAAAAGACAGATTGGATGCTGTAGTCTATAATTGCAGAGAAGAGAGAGAAAAAATCTGCAGCCTAATATGAGTATGATTTTTAATGTCCTCTTTTAGCTTCTTGCCTTCAAGGCTGCCTGAGAAATTTCAAGATGCCGCTGTTGGTTGTTATGACATAATTCAGGATTTAACTTTCAGCCTGTTTCCTTTTCAGTCTGTTGTCTGTCCTGCTCCATAACCACCGTTCAAGCCTTTTTCCTAGTGATAAACAGTTCAGGGGTGGCTGTGGCCATTTTGCGCTGCCATTTGGTTTTAGGCGGGGCCTTTCCCTTTAAATTCTGAGGAGATCTGTGCACATGAGTAGTAGAACCCTACAGGGTTGGAGGGGTGTCCACTCATTCAGGCCTCCTCTAGACACCAGAATGACTTGTGCATACAGTAAGAGGCCAATGAACAGATACAAAAAAAGCAAACAAAAAGCATGCCAACACCTTTATCACCATGGTTCAGTCAGGCATCAGTCCATGGCTACTCTGATCCTTCCCTGGTTCAGTCTTGCCCAAGATGGCCACTCCCGGAGCTGCTGAGCCCCGTGGATTTGAAATCACTAAATTTCTTACTTCCACTATACATTCCACTGGCTGTAAGCCTCCAAACGTTCTAAATATTCCTTTATATGTGATTCAGAGTGCTGGGGCCACCCCCTGAACCTGCTTCATCCAGTATTCTATGTTATTGCTGATGGAGATCCTCACTGCACTTCTACCCAGTCTGCCATCAAGTCCCACCTCTTGAGAAACTTGGCTATAGGAAGAAATTTGTGGTATTAGGATTGGAAGAAGACTCATTAACAACCTGCAATGTACAAATGATACAATCTTGCTTACTGAAAGTGAAGAGGACTTGAAATATTTACTGATGAAGATTAAGGATCACAACCTTCATTCTGGGTTGCACCTCAATTCAAAGAAAACAAAAATCCTCACAACTGGACCAATAAATAACATCATAATAAATATAGAAAAGATTGATGTCAAAGATTTCTTTTTACAGGGATCTAAAATCAACACTCAAAGAAGCAGCAATCAAGAAATCAAATGACACATTGCATTAGGCAAATCTGCTGCACAAATAGCGTAGTGGTTATGAATCGGGCTGCTAACCTCAGGGTCAGCAGTTCAAAACTACCAGCTGTTCCGTGGGAGAAAGATTAGGCATTCTGCTTCCGTAAAGATTTACAGCCTCGGAAACCCTGTACAGGGTCACTATGAGTCGGAACCGACTCCACGGTACGTAACAACAACAACAGCTGCACAAAACCTCTTTAAAGTGTTCAAGAGCAAACATATTAATTTGAGGAATAAGATGTACCTGACCCAAGCCGTGGTATTTTCAGTAGCTTCCTATGCATGTGAAAGTTAGACAATAAATAAGGTAGACCATAAAATAATGGATACATTTGAGTTCTGGTGTTGGAGAAGAAATTGAAAGTACCATGGACAGTCAGAAAAACAAACAAGTCTGTCTTGGAAGCAGTACAGACACAACGTTATGTTCCTTAGATGCCAGGATGGTGAAACTTTATTTCTAATATTTTGGTCGTGGCATTAGGAGGGACCAGTTCCTGCAGAAGGACATTGTACTTGGTAAAGTGGAATATCAGTGAAAAATTCATAGTGGCATAGTGATTGCAGCAATGGCTTAAGTGTAACAATTGTGAGGATGGTGCAGGATTGGACAGTGTTTAGTTCAGTTGTGCAAAGGGTAGCTATGAGTTAGAACCACCTAGATGGCACCTAACAACAAAAACAAATTTATTCATGACTCCATAGCTCATATCTTTTTATCACCAAACAGGATTTTATGTATGGATGTATCTCATTTTGCTTGACCTTTGGAAGTATGCCTAGTTGCTTCCAATTTGGGTGAATCTCAAGAACAAAATATTGGCATCGAATTTTTTGTGAAACACAGGCTTTCAGTTCAATATAACTGTGGTAAATATTTGGAAACACAAATGTGGATTCATGTGGTAAGTCTGTATATAACTTTGGAAGAAATTGTCTTCCAAGCAGTTGTACCTATGTGCATTCTTTCCATCAATGGATGAGAGTTCCTGTGGCTTTGATTCTTTACCAGTATTTTAGATTGCCAGGTTGTTGTCTTTTTATTCATCCATTCTGATAGGTACATAATGAAATATCTTCATCATTTATATCTTTCTCATTTTATTTACATATTAGATAGCAAATTAACAAATGATATTAAGCATATTTTCACATGTGTATTTTTCATCTGAGTATATTCTATGACAAAGGGTTGATTCAGATTAGATACATAGTTTTAATTGAACTATTTTTTATTATTTTAAATTTTAAGAGTATTTTACATATTCTAGATAAGAGTCTGGAGACCTGGTGTGGCATTGTAGGATAAGCACTGAACTGTTAACTGCAAGGTCAGTGGTTCAAACACATTAGCCATTCCTTGAAAACTGTAAATAGTGATACATACATAACCTTGGAACAACAGTGTTATGTCCATAAATACATGGATTAAGACATAGACCGAATTGGTAAGGGAGGAAGAGTGGAATATATATAATATATCCCACAAATATATGAGTTTGAAAGAGGATATTTGTACATGAGTATTTACCTTTCCTGCAAACACAACTATAAATGTGGTGGAGCATACGGTAGGCAAAATGATGAAAACTTCCAAGATAATGAGTTGATGGGCCTGGGGGCTCAGGACCACAGTGTCAGGAGACACCACGGCCAATTGGCATCACAGTCCACAAAGACAATGTTCTACTTCCTGCTTAGGTAAATATGTCTGGGATTGAAAGCCCATGAGCAGCCCTCTAAGGTGTATCTACTAGTCTCTTTCATATGTGGAATAAAGAAGAATGATAAGAGTTGCAGAGACTTGGAGTAGATGAGCCCATTGGACTAATGGAACATGGAAACATGACTCTGAAACCAGAAGAACTAGACAGTGAGTGCCCAGCTATCACAAGTGTCCTGAAAGAGATCACATTAGAGGGTCCCATATAGACAGGGATAAAATATAAAACAAAATTCAAAATCAAATAAATAAATAAAAGACCAGGTTTACTGGTCAGAAAATGATTGGAGGAACCTGAGACTATGACCCTTGACCACCCTTCAGGTTTAAAAAGGTATTCACCCTCATGGCCCAATTTTCAGCCAAACAGTAGATAGGTTTATAAAGGGTAGGGATGGAGGTGGGGCATAACAACACTAGCAAGGTATGCCCGCCTTGGAATGGTCAATCATTAAAAAATCAAAGAAACATTTTCTTAAGGACAAATTTGAAAAGGGATAGGAAGATTGGTGGACTGCAAATAGGAATCACAGGGAGGAAGTGAGATAACTGCTGTTACATGGAGAGGATTGTAACCATTGAGATAAAACAACGTACATGATTTGTTGAATGTATACCTGATAATCTTGTATGTAAACTTTGGCTCAACTCACAATAAAAAGTTCAAAGGAAAAGAACTCCCCCACTAAAGAGAGAAGGAATGTGAATAATTTCTAAAAGAAAATGACACTCAGCCAACAGACAGGAAGGCAGTGGAACGTCTGTCTTACAACCACAAGGAACTGAATTCTGCCAAAAAAAAACTGCATGAAGTTGGAAGGAAGTCTTCCCTGGAACATGCAAATAAGAGGCCAGACCAGCTGAAATCTTGATTTGACCTGTAAAACAGAGAACCTAGTTATGCTCACCCAGACTTCTCACTAACAGAAGTGCATTGCTGCAGACTAAAATGATTACCTTTATTCGCTTCTTCTTACAACAATTAATGTAAAGCAAATGAGAACTTGAAGGGGCAAAGAGCCCCTTGATGATAAAAAATACATGGGTAGAGATAGTGAGAATCATGACGTAATAACCTGTAATCAGTATTACTGAATTAATCATGTAGAAATTGTGAATAGGTGTATATTCCCCTTCAAAATGAATAAAATACTTTTTTTGAAAGAAAACCATAGACGGGGTTGCTATGAGTTAGAATCAACTAGACTGTACTTAACAACAACAATCAATAAGAATCCTGTACATGAAATGTGTGAGTATGATTTACAATAATTATATGATTTGTAAATATCTTCTTATTATCTATGCTTGTATTTTAATCCTCTCTACACTGTTTTTCACAAAACAAACATTCATTTTTACAAAGTCCAACTTAACATTTTTCTCTTTCATAAAATATTGCTTTGTGCTGTATCTAAGAGAAAACTCATTTATAAATTCAAAGATGCTTAGATATTTTGCTATTATTTCCTCTGAAATTTTTATAATTTTACATTTTATATTTCTTGTCTATGATACACTTTGGTTGGTTATTAGATTAATGTAAGGTCAATTTTGAGGGTTTATTTTTTGCACTTCTGGGAAAATATCACATTGATTAAGAGCAGGGACACACAATTAATTAATGTAATTGTTGTCAATAAGTTGCACAACTATAAAAAGTTGAATTGGAAAACGTTGTGAGATAGATATATTTACAACAAGAAGAAAAGAGAGCAGCTGCTGAGGCTACTTTTAAATTAAATTTTTAAAGTAAAAATAAAGCACATTTATTTTTAAAGGAATATCCTTTCTCTGTTTAATTTCCTGGCATCTTTGCCAAAAGCAGATGTATAGTTTTGTACAGTTTTGGTATAGTTCAAATTCTGGGGTTTCTGTTTGATTTGATTAATACCTGGGTTAATTCTTTATGATGATACTGTTTTAATTACTATAACTTTATAGGATTTCTGGTGTGGCATTGTAGAATCAGTACTGGACTGCAAACCACAAAGTTGGCAGTTCAAGCCCCACCATCTGCTTCTTGGAAACCCTATACAGAGTCACTATGAGTTGGTGACTTGATGGCACTTAACAATGACAACATAGTAAGTCAGGAACTGTTGTTAGAAACATCCTTCAACTTTATACTTTTTCATAATTATTCTGATATGCCATATAATTTTATAATATTCTTGTCATTGTTTCAAAACTTCTTGCTTGGATTGCATTTAAGACTGAGGTGAATCTGTAGATCAATGTGAGCAAATTGACATCTTAAAGTCTTCCAATCCATTATCCTGATATATCTCTTTACTTAGATTTTTCTTAATTCTATTCATTAGTGATTCATAGTTTTCCACATTCAACATTCAGGTGCTATACATATAAAGTTAGATTTATACTTAATTGCTACCTTTTAGTAGAAGATATTGTAAATGTGCCTGTTTTAATTGTAAATTCCACTTGTTTATTGCTAGCATATAAGAAAATAATTTATGTGTATTGAACTTCTGTCCAGTGACACTGCAAATCTCGTATGTTAGTTCTAGAAAATTTTTATTGTAGATACTTTGGAATTTTCTACTAACTAGCCTCGTCCTTCATGCATCTTTCTGATTTACTAAATAGAATTTAATTGATGTGTTGTTGTTAAGTGCCTCTGAGTCAGTCCTGATACACAGTGACACTATATAGGGTTTCTGAGGAA
>NW_006408857.1:2235222-2256074 GCF_000296735.1 Chrysochloris asiatica | reverse complement strand
AAATTATGCTGGAGAATGCATGATAGAATTGTGGAAGACCCATGAATTCTTCATTACAAATACCTTTTTTAGACAACATAAAAGATGACTATATACATGGATGTCACCAGATGGCATAGACTAAAATCAAATTGACTACATCTGTGGAAAGATAAAGTGGAAAAGCTCCATATCATCAGCCAAAATATAGCGAGGGGCAGAGTGTGGAACAGACCATCAATTGCTCATATACAAGTTCAGACTGAAGCTGAAGAAATTTAAAACTAGTCCATGAAAGTCAAGATATGACCTTGAATATATCCCAACTGAATTTAGAAAACATCTCAAGAACAGATTTGATTCATTGTACACTAAAGACTGAAGACCAGGAGAGTTGTCAGATAACATCAAGAACATCATAGAGGAAGAAAGCAAAATGCATTAGGAAGACAAGAAAGAAGGGAAAGACCAAAATGGATGTTAGAAGAGATTATTAAACTTGCTCTCCAGGGTAGAGATACTAAAGCAAATAGAAGAAATATGAAGGTAAAAGAGCTGAATAAAAAATTTCAAAAAGCAGCTTAAGAAGACAAAGTCAAATATTATAATGAAATGTGCAAAGATCTGGAGTCAGAAAACCAAAAGGGAATAACATGCTCAGCATTTCTCCAAATGAGGGAACTGAAGTAAAAATTCAAGCCTCGACTAGAAATATTGAAGGATTCTCTGGGCAAAATATTGAATGATGAAGAAAGCATCAAAAGAAGATGGAAGGAATACACAGACTCACTGTACAAAAACGAAATGGTCAATGTTCAATCACTTCAAGAGGTAGCATATGATAAAAAGCCAATGAATGGCACTGAAGGAAGAAGTCCAAGGTGCACTGAAGGCATTGGCAAAGAACAAGACACCAGTAATTGATGGAATACAAATTGAAATCTTTCAACAAATTTATGCAGCCCTGGAGACACTCACTCATCTATGACAAAAACTTTGTAAGACAGCTATCTGGCCTGTTCATTGGAAGAGATCCGTATTTGTACCCATTACAAAGAGAGATGATCCAATGAGATGTGGAAATCATCAGACAATATCACTAATATTGCATGTAAGTAAAATTTTGCCAAAGATAATTTAAAAATGGCTGCAACAGTACATTGACAGAGAACTGCCAGAGGTTCAGCCTGAATTCAGACTAGTATGCAGAATGAGGGATATCATTTCTGATGTCAGCCGGATCTTGGTTGAAAAACAAGATATCAAAAAGATGTTTATCTGGGAAAGATATGTTTGGTAAAGTGGAGGGTTGGGTAAAAAGAGGAAGATCCCCGACGAGATGGATCGGCACAGTGGCAGCAGTGATGGACTCAGGCGCAGCAACAATTGTGAGATTGGCCCAGGACTGGGCACTGTTTCATTCTGTTTTGCATTGGGTTGCTATGAGTCAGTACTGGCTCAATGACATCTAACAGTAACAACAACACAGGAATTAGAAATTAAAGTGGAATGGCATTTCATTCATTATCAAAAAGATCATTTTAAGATCTATCCTGAAATACAGTGTTATCAATGATGAGGTAACAGCTATATACCTGCAAGGAGAGCAGCTTATAAAACTATCATTCAAATTTATGTCCTGGTGTGGCGCTGTGGGCTAATGTGTCAGACTGCAAAGTCATTTGAACTGCAAGGTCAGTGGTTCAAACTCACCACCTGCTCCTTGGAAACCCTATACAGGGACGTTATGGGCCAGAATCAACTCAACAGCACTCAACAACAACAACAATTTCAAGTATGCAGAAACTGATTTTTACCAACTTCTGCAATTTGAAATTGATGAAACATGGAGTCCAGATGCATCGATAATGCCTGATGATTGAAATGTTGAAGTTGGAAATTAACAAGTAGGATTAGTAGATGGAAAACATGGCCTTGGGGATATAAACAATGCCAGAGATCGCAAATTAGGATTTTGCAAAACCAACAACTTATTCATTATCATCACTGTTGTTAGGGGATACCAATTTGGTTCTGACTAGTAGCAACCTTATGTATAACAGAATAAACAACTGCCTGGAACAATAGTCTTGTGTCATCCTCACAACTGTTGCTATGCTTGGAGACGTTGTAGATTCTGTGTCTATCATCTCACTGAGGGTCTTTCTCTCTTTTACTGACCCGTTACTTTAGCAAGTATAATGTACTTCTCTAGGGACTAGCCTCTCCTGATAACATGTCCAAAGTACATGAGAGACAATCTCCCTATCCTTCATTCCAGGAAGCGCTCTGGCACCTCTTCCAATACAGACTGTTTCATTCTTCTGGCAGTCCATGGCACATTCAATGTTCTTCATCAACACCATACTTTAAAGGCATTAATTGTTCTTCTTGGATCTTACTCATAGTCTGGCATTCACATGCATATGAGGTAGATGAAGATACCTTGGATTAGGTTAGTAATACCCTAGGCCTTAAAGTGATGTCTGCGCTTTTTAACATTTTGAAGAAGTTTTTTCTGAAGCCAATTTGTCCAATTCAAAATATCATTTGATTTCCTTAGTGCTGTTTTCATGGGCATTGTTTATGGATCCAAGTAAAATGAAATCTTTGGTAACTCCCATCTTTTCTTTGTTTATCATGATGTTATTTATTGTAATCATCACATTTGCCTAAACAGAATGAGGTTCAATAAATCAGCTTGGGAGTGTATTCTCAGAGGTGGCTGTGCAGAAAAATAAACGGATATCTCCTTTGTTGTAAAAACCCAATCAAAGACTAGATTTGTGGTGCTTTTACCGGAAATGCTAACTGCATCTTGGCCCTTCAAGACAGGAATCTTGCCTTTTACTGATTAAGAATAGTTAGGGTTTCCATACGAGCAACATTTTATTATAGGAAGAATGCTTGCAAGCAGAGACAGGAGGTCTTAATGCAAAGCTTAATACTTGTCTCCCTGAACAAAGTCTTTGTTGGGATGTTGAGCATGCATGGCTCTTTGGGACCCTAATTCAGATTCCTCCTAGGGACTGGAATTCTCCTCTTCCAGTAGAAGGTTTGTCCTTTAAAATTATGTATAGGGCATTGGGTAAATCAGTCCAACCTGTAAAATATCTCACAAGGAATTTAAAAAATATCAGATTTTTATGTCTGGTCTTGCTTATGGCCATGTCTGATAAAATACAGAATTTTAAAGAGTGGTCTTCATTAATGGAATGTCCCAGCATGTAGCTGCTCAGCATCCTGGACATGCCCTGCACATGTTTACAATTGCTTTCTAGGAGGGGCATAGTCTTCAACATTCCTCAGGATTTGGGCCACAAGATTGCTGTCAATAAATCCTCCTGTTAACAGTGCTAAGGCAAATGGTTATTGCTGTTCAGAGATTTTTGTAAGAAAATGTATTGACATTTCTTTGAGAAAAAGCAGAATGAAAATGAAAAATTTTTAAATCCGGTTAAAAATACTTAATGTACCAAGTGTTAGCAAGAATGTGAAACAACTAAATACATTGTTGGCAAAAATAAATTAAAAAATGGTAGAGCCACTTAAGAAAACAGTCTGGAGGATTCATTTTCAATTAAATATATGACCAAGTAATTCAACTCTTAGGTATTTACCCAAAGGAAAGCTTTAGATAGATGTTTTAGAACAGTTTCGTTTATATTGTAACTAACAAAAAATATCCTTCATTTGGAGAATGGACAAATAGTATATGGAGTTCAATAATAGATAAAACAGAACAATACAAAAGATTCTGTTACTGATAAGGTAAGAATATAAATAAATCTCAACTACATTATGCTAAGGGGCAAAAGAATAGTCTCAAAGAAACTGATATACTGTATGTAAGGTTCTATTTCCATGACATTCCTGCAAAAGTAAAATTATGTGGAGACTACAGTTAAATGGTTCTCAGGGATAGTGGTTGGTAGAAGGGGATGGCCACATAGAAGATTGGGAGAAACTTGGTAGGTGATGCAACTGTGGCTGCAGAAGTGGCTATATGGCCGTAGACTTTTGACCAGAGTCTTATAATTATGTTCCTGTATTAGAAATTGTGAACCACCAGCTGCTCCGTGGGAGAAAGATGAGGCTTTCTGCTCCTGTAAAGATTTACAGCCTCGGAAACCCTGTTCAGGGTCGCTATGGGTCGGAACCGATTCGACGGCACTTAACAACAACAAATAAAAAATTAATTAGAAAGTTTTTAAAAAACAAAAGTAGAAATGACAAATAATGCCCATACATGTGTGTGCACTCATCAGACCCAGCTAGGTTCCCATGGGAAAAGTAATTGCTTCTTATCTAGGTAAATGGGATTCAGAGCTGAGGAGTCCCTCAAAGGGAACAGTCCCTGAGAGTTGTGTGTTTTTATAACTCCCTTCTGGTTCCCACATATCTGAAATATCAACAGAACTTCACATGATACCATATTGGAGGGACCTAATTGTGCACAGAGCTTCTTTAAATGATCATTTATTCTAATGAATGCTGACAGTTATAGTGCATTTACCAACCTTCCTCCAAACTGAGTATTTGCATGTGTCTTCAGCAACATCCAGGGAAAATAACTGAAAAGAAAAAGTATACTGAACAGCTGGAAAATCAGAATTCCTTCATGATTTGTTTTATAGACCTTTCCTCATTTGCTCTTCACAGCCAAAATTCTGTTAATTATATGGGAGATATCCTTTTATGATGTTTATCTTACAAATAAGGAGAAAGTAAATGACCCCTTCAAGGGCAGAGAAAATGCATGGCACATGCAAGATTTCAATCTAAATTCCCTGCTGCATGTTCTTTTCTTCATCTTTCCCTGGAATCTTTTAACCAATACATGATAGAGAACTTTTTAAATAGTGTGTATGCATTATTCCATGATTGAATTTCTGATTGCAAGCTCATAATTTAGAATTGCCTTTCTTTTTTTTGCCAGCGACTAAGGTAAGCATTTTGGATTTTGTACAATTTTAGTGACTAGAGTAACAATGAAAAAACAATAAATTCTTTGAGTTTACAATGAAATCTTGGAATTTTTTTTTCTAAAAACCATGAGGTAAGGCTGGAATATAAACATCAAAATTTCCATCCTTATGTAGTTCATTGATACTTATGAAACGTCATGTTGCTTTCTTTAAAAGTGGGGAAAGAAATAAAAGATGCTCTGACTGAGTGTTGTTTTTAAGTGTTGTAAGGTCAGTTTTCACTCACAGCGACTGTAGAAAAGGTTTCCAAGTGTCTAATGAAAGGCAAGTATAGGAATGAGGGTTATTGTTGTTGTTAGGTACCGTTGAGTTGGTTCCGACTCATAGCGACCCTGTATAAGGTTTCCAAGGAGTGGCTAGTGAGTTTGAACCGCTGACCTTGTGGGTCAAACCTGACCTTGCAGTCCAGTGCTCTGTCCTGTAGTGCCACACCAGGACTCCAGCAGTGACAGTACCAGGTGTTAAAAACTCATTCATTCTTTCACTGACTACTCACCGTTCCCAAAACTCACAGAGAGACCATCTTAAGATCCTCATATTATTTCTAATGTTATACCTAACACTAACCTTAATGGGCTGTGCTAGAACCAATGTTACTCATTTTTAAATGTATTGTTTCATTTAATTCTCATAATACTATCTTAATTTTAAGATTTTTTTTATTACCATTATTTTACAGCTAGAGAAAATGAGACACAGTTGAATTAGATTCAGACCAACAACTCCTGTGGTGGTGGTTATGTGCCGTGGAGTAGGTTCCGACTCATAGCGACCCAGTACAGGGTTTCCGAGGCTGTAAATCTTTACAGGAGCAGAAAGCCTCATCGATCTCCCACAGAACAGCTAGTAGTTTCGAACTGCTGACCCTGAGATTAGAGGCCCGATTCAGCAGTTCAAGCTTACCAGCCACTCCTGGGAAATCCTATACAGGGTCACCATGGGTTGGAGCCAACTCGACAGCACTTAACAACAATATCAGCATTATATACCAGTGACTGGGCAAATATATGCTATATTTTACTTTCTGCTGATTGAGTTTTCAATAATCAGTGATCAAGATACGGTGGAAAAAGGGTCCCCCTCTGTAGTACAATCTGTACTCCCAATTATATGTTGCACCAAGCAAGGTAGAATGTGCCCCAAAGTCATAATCTGGGTCCCTGTGATAACCACAGTCAGGAGAAACAGTCTAGTGTCTTCTCATGCCATTTTAAGATGAATGGCCCTCTTGCCCCATCCCTGTCCATAACTTAGTTCTGAACAGGAAGTTGGTGGGTGCATGTGAGCAAGAAACTCGGGTCACTCTTTAACTCTCATGGTAGTGTTCACATTTTGTGTTTTCTCGTCTTGCATAGGTGCCTCATCTGATGATTTGCCAATGACTTTAATGGAGAACATCTCAGAAGTGACTGAATTCATTCTTGTGGGGTTAACAGATGCCCCAGAGTTGCAGATCCCTTTATTTATAATCTTCACTGTCATTTACTTCATTACTCTGGTTGGAAACATGGGGATGATAGTGTTGATTCTGTCAGACTCACGTCTCCACACTCCCATGTACTTTTTCCTTAGTAACCTTTCCCTAGTGGACTGTGTTTATGCCTCAGCAGTCACTCCCAAGGTGATGATGGGGTTTCTCACAGGAGATAAGGTCATCGCCTACAATGCATGTGCTGCCCAGATGTTCTTCTTTGCAGCCTTTGCCACGGTTGAAAGTTTCCTCCTGGCTTCAATGGCCTTTGACCGCCATGCAGCAGTGTGTAAGCCCCTGCATTATACCACCACAATGACAAGTACTGTGTGTGCTCTGCTGGTCAGTGGCTCATACATCTGTGGACTCTTGCAATCTTCCATCCATGTTGCGTTCACTTTCCACCTCTCCTTCTGTCATTCCAATGTGGTTAATCACTTTTTCTGCGATATCCCCCCACTACTGAGTCTCTCTTGTTCTGATACCTATACAAATGAGATTGTGCTCTTCGCCTTGGCAGCGTTCAATGTCTTTTGTACTCTTGTGGTTATCTTGAACTCTTATCTGTTCATTTTCATTGCTATCCTGAGAATGCGCTCAGCTGAGGGACGAGAGAAGGCCTTTTCTACCTGTGCTTCCCACCTTGCCGCTGTTTCTATCTTCTATGGGACAATCATTTTCATGTACTTACAGCCAAATTCCAGTCACTCCATGGACACAGACAAAATGGCATCTGTGTTTTATACTATGGTCATCCCCATGCTGAACCCTTTGGTCTACAGCCTGAGAAACAAGGATGTCAAGAGTGCCTTCAAGAAGGTTGCTGAAAAAGTCAAGTCTTCATTGGGTTTAACCTATTAATTGAAGTAGTACACAAACCATGAAAAGCTTCTGCTAGGCCTCACCCCTTTACCTTTGAGACAATTCTAACTCATGGCATCCCCATGTTTGACAAAGTGTATCTGCATCCCATATGGTTTTCAGTGGTTGTAGTCTTATAGAGGAGTCCTGGTGTGGTGATTATAGGATAAGCACTGGACTGTTACCTTCAAGGTTGGCTTTTCAAACCCACTGACCACTCTGTCTAGGGCTATACCACCCTGAATGTGCCCAGTCACACCTGATCTCAGAAGTTAAGCAGGGTTAGGCCTGGTTGGTACTTGGATGGGAGACTTGAGTTCTGTAGGTTTTTTGGAGTCCTTATGTGATGCTTTGGGTTAATGTGCTTGACTGAAAGGTCTGTTTGAGCCACGAGGTCAGCAGTTCAAGCTTATCATCTGCTCCTTGGAAACCCTATACAGGGTAACTGTGAGTTGGAATTGACATGACGAAACTTAATAACAACAACAACAACAAAGCCACTCCTTGGAAAGCCTACAGAGAGTTGGAACTGACTCAACAGTGCTTAAAAGCGACAGTTTTTTTTAGAAGAAGAATGCCAGTCCTTTTGTCTATAGCATCACTGTGTGCATTCTGTCTATTTTTCCACTAGTACCAAAACTCAGACCCACTGCCGTGGAGGCAATTCTGAATCATAGTGCTCCTGTGTAGGACAAAGTCATGCTCCGGAGGGTTTCTAAGGAGCAGAAATCTTTCCAGGAGCAGACAGCCTCATCTTCCTCCCACAGAGCAGCTGGTAAGCAGTTCGATGCTTAGTACACATTGATAACAAATCTAGGAACCTATTGGTCCTCTAGCATCTGAGATTTTTAAAAATTTAATTCTTTCTTTTCTTTCATTTCTCTAAGCAATTCCTTTCCATATGGGGTCTGTTCTATTCATGCTTTAGGAAGGACTGAGGTACAGGAGAATTTGGAAGTCTTTTTCCAGAAAGAGGATGCCACTCCTATCTTAAGCACTGTACTGCTTACTGCAAGATCCGCAGTTCAAGCCCACCAGCCACTCCTCAGAAGGCAAACAACAACAGCCCATCCAGCCCTCACTCATAGATCGTGTCATAATGAGTCAGAACTGACTCGGTGACACTTGACAACAACAACAACAACATACCTTACCATCAAGATTATTATCCTCGATACTACAGGACCCCACCCTGCACTACTCTATTGGTCTAAGGTGCTTTGCAGATAAACCTCATAAGTGTATGATTCCAGAATTTGCAATTCTCAGAATTCAAAAGACCTCCATGATTCTTGCGCAGAGCATAGAGCTGTGGTTCCTAGACTTTAGAACACTCAGGAGCCACTCTGAGACAATATGGAAATGCAGATTCCTAGGATCTAATTCCAGATCATCTGATTTAGTATATCTGTTAGAATCCAGAAATCTGTTGAATTTTCCTTAATTATCTACATCTCTCTGGAACCTGAATTTCCTTCCAGGAAATCCAAACTCAATGGTGAATTTGGATAATGAGAGATACCATGTAATCTAAATCTATTTAGTTCCTGACTTTTAGATAATAGAGTTTGGAAAGCAAGAGACTCAGCCATCCAAAAATATATCCACAGCTATTCTTTACCTGGAGTCCTGGTGTGGCATTGTAGGATAAGCACCTGACCTCAAAGTCAGTTTAAACTGCAAGACTGAGGATTCAATCAAGCCCTATACAGGGTTGCTATGGGTTGGAACTGACTCAATGGCACTTAAGCGTTTAGTTACTAACCTGACTCATTCAGGAAGGTTGTTGAAAAAGTAAAGTACGGGAGTGGCATCATGAAACTGCACTCTATTGGGTTTTCATGACTGTGATCTTTTGGAAGCAGATTGCTAGGTCTTCCTTCAGAGGTAATTCTGGGTGAGTTTGAATTACCAACATTTGAGTTAATAGCTGAGTGTATAATCGTTGGCACCTCCCAGGGACTCCATTTACCATCTAGTGGCTACTAAATTATTTGCAAATGCTATTTTATTTCACTCCTCCACTAGCTCTGGACTCCTGGTATGATGCTGTGGGTTAATGTGCCAGACTGCAAAGCTGTTTGAAGTGCAAGGTTGGCAGTTCAAACTCAGTAGCTGCTCCTTGGAAACTCTATACAGGGCTGCTGTGGGTTGGAACTGACTTGATGGTACTTAACAACAAAACACTAGCTCTAGAAACCCTGATGGTATAGTGGGTTACATGTTGGGCTTCTAACTGCAGATCAGCAGATCAATTCCACTAGCCGATCCACAGGAAAAAGATGAGGCTTTCTGCTCCCACAAAGATTTCCAGCCTGGATATCCAACACAGGGTCACTATAAATTGGAATTGACTTGATGACACACAACAACACTAACACTTAGAGGGGTAACCATATAGAAAGGAGGAAACAGGTTCAGACATGATGTCACATAGGTAGAAGAGGGCAGAACCAGAATTCGAACCCAATCCTTTGGGATTCCAAAACACATCCTTTCCAGTTTAATTCAGCTAACAACTGCTGCATATCCACAACACACTGTGGTTCATAGAATCCCTAATCCACATGCATAATAAAATGGCTGCTTGCCACGCTTTCTCTCTCCCTACTAGAATTTCCTCTCTTCCTACCGGAACTTCCTCTCTTCCTACCGGCATGTCATCCCTAGTCAACCTATCACCTACCTCCACTAATCTCAACCCCTCTCTCCTCTTTGACCAGTATAAAACCCCTTCTACCTGCAAGCTCTATCTCTTCCTTCTGACCACCAATAAAGCCTTATACGTGGGTGTTTGTGTTCCAACTCATTCCATCTCCCAGTGATGGGCATAAACAATACTGTTGTTGTTATTAATTAACATCGAGTAAATTCTCACTCATAGTAACCCAGTATAGGGTTTCTGAGAAGCGGCTGGTGAGTTTGAATGTTAAACTTGCAATTCAAGCCAATCTTGCAGTCCTGCACTTATCCTACAGAGCCACACCAGGACTCCAATATTAAGATGAGAAAATATCCACTTTCTCAAGGGACCACTAGACTGCTCAAAATAGCACAATTATTTTTGTAATTAAAGCATTGCAAGGCCTGGGAGGAACATCAGAGAATCTGAATGACATTAACCTAGCATTTTCCTTGAGGTCTGAATCTTCTTCAGTATTAGTAATCTGAAGCTATTCCAAATCCCTACCCCTTCATCACAACACTAAGTAGGAGCATATTTTAAAAGTCTAGCTTTAGAAGTTGTCTAGCTCTGTTCATGTGTTTTCATCACTTATAATGAAGCCCTCATTATCTGGGAAGACTTTTCATCCCTGTTTTCTAGAAACTTTGTACTACATAAGGTGAACCTTCACTTAAATAATGAAACTGAGAGGGAAAATTTGCATGCTTCAGTGAGCATTCACTTGCAAGAATGCTGAAGACCATAAACCTTAAAATCGGATGTGTTCGTCTTCACCAAATCCCAAATGTACCAGTGCTTCATTGAGAAGAAGTAGGAAGAAGCCATTAAAAGATAATTGCATCCTGATAGCCTTCCTGCCCTGGCCTTTTCAGTCTTGATGGGTGGGTGTGGGCTGTTAATCACATAGAGTTGAGCAGCACATACAGCAGGGATTTATTCAACTCCAACACCCTGTGTGGGAGCATAGTGTCTCTATAGGATAAGCACTGGTCACAGAACCACAAGGTCAGTGGTTCCAGACCACCAGCCACTCAGTAGGAGAAAGATAAGGCTTTTTTGTCCTCTTATCTTATCTGAGGCTATAAACAAAGACTTACAGCCTCAGAAACCCTATAGAGGGTTACTTTGAGTTGGAACCAAACTTAACTACCACAACATCCTGTGCTGGACAGCAATAAGAATAAAATGAAAATTTATGCATATTCTGTCAAATATACTTCTGTTACTTTTTAGTAAAAAAAAAAAAAGAACAATGGATTTGTATAGCTAGCAGTTTCTCTCTGGATTATTTTCTGAGAAACAGAAGCATCAGGAACAGCAAAATGAGCTCTAACACTCCTCCAAACCACTAACTGGGACCCTGACTTGTAATAAGACAATGCATTCAAGAGTAATAACAAGGAGAGATCCATTCCTGTGTGCACAGAGATGGGAAGTAACATCCTTGGTGACCGAAAGCAATTCACTCAGGCACAATCAAAACCATAAAGCCATGATGGGGTTTTCCACGAGCTAAAAAATGAGCTCTTGTGTGGCATCTTGTGGGGATTGTAAGTTTCTATGGCTAGGCATCAGGTTGTACTCCTCTGTCTCACCCTCTACCAGGCTTCGTTTTCAAAACTACTCTTACTGTTAATCAGAATAATACATGGATAATAATAAGAATAATGCATGGAGTCCTGGTGGCACAAACAGTTAAGCTGTGACATTTCAGAAGCAGATCTCTATGTCTGTCTTCTGAAGTGTCCCTGGGAGGGTTTGAACCGCCAATGTTTCTACCAGTAGACCAGTATGTATCCATCAGCACCACTCAGAGACATAATGTACATATATATTGCTGTTCTTGTTTTTAAGTACCGTGAAGTTGGTTCAGACTCACAGTGACCCTACACAGGGTTTCTGAGGCTGTAAATCTTTAAGGAAGCAGAACACCTCCCGCAGAACAGCTGGTAGTTTTGAACTGCCGACCTTGAGGTTAGCAGACCTATTCATAACCACCACGCTACCAGAGCTCCTTACATATATATTGTTGTTGCTGTTAAGTGCCGTCATATATATTACACATGTTTAAAGCTCTTAATGTGTCAACTATATTTGCTTTTTGTTTGTTAATGTACATATCTACATTGGGCTGCTAACAATGCTACTCCCAAGGTAGTTTCTATGTTTAGTTTTAATAACACTCATTGTAGAGTTATTACATTAAAATTCCTGTTAAATGTATTTTGACAACAATTTAAGAAGAGATACTTCAACAAATTTAGGATATTTATTTTTTTAAAAAACTTTTATTGAAAATTAAATGTGATGCTGTATCTTCAAAATTAATCTCTACTCACTTATCAATCATCAATTTCAGTCACAGGTCCTATAAAATGTCAAATCTAAATTACCTTTTGATGAAAGAAATGGATTCCTAGTTCATGAATTTCTAATGCATGACTTCTTCATGAAAAATAAAATTCAAAATATTCTTGATAGACCACTTTTCACAATGAGTGATAACAAGATTATCTATGATTGGACTGATATATGATATTTAATTATGGAGTACATTATAAACATAATTTTTAGAAACTATTTTATTCCAAGCTTTAAAAAAAATTTTTTTTTTTGCCCTTTCATCTTATTGTCTATGAAAAAATATGTTGTGCTCATTCTTTGAATGAAAGTATTAATCTAATTAAAATACCAAAAATGTTAGGCAACTAAACAAGACTGGCTGTCTAATTCACATCTTTGAAAAAATCAGGATCAAACTGATTCCTCTGTCACAGAAACACTAAAAGTTTCTTTTACAGTCCTAACAGTCTCTATTGAACTTTCCCCTTCGATAACTAATGTAATCAAAGATGTAATGATTTTCAATATCAGTTTAATGATTTTCAATATCAATTTCCATATTGTGAGGTATTGAATCAATGGTAACTCATAGCAACCCTAAAGAACAAAGTAGCAACGTTCCACAGAATTTCCAAGACTAGACTCTTTATGGAGACAGACTGCTACATCTTTCTCCCAGAGTGGTTGCTGGGTTTGGACCATCTTCCTTTTCATTGTTGTTTTTGTTGTTGTTGTTATTAGGTGCCATAAAGTTGGAACCAACTTACAGCAACCCTATGGGCAACAGAACAAAACACTGCCTGGTCCTGGGCTAAGCTCACAATTGTTGCCATGCTTGAGCCCATTGATGCTGCCATTTTGCCAATCCACCTTGCTGGGGATCTTCCTCTTTTTCTCTAACCCTCTACCTTACCAACAATGGTATCCTTCTCCAGCAACTGGTCCCTCCTTTTCATTAGCAGCCAAGTATTCAACCACCACATCACCTTCAATTTCCATTTTATCACATAATTAAAATTAAAAATTCACATTTAAAACATTATGCTTTATTGAGTTTTCCATTTTTACTCTTATAAAATACACTGTCTAGTTCATTTGACCAAGAAGGAGTTGTTTGAACAGAACATGGGAACACTGAATGGTTTAAAATGAAGAAAGGTGTGTGACAGGGTTGTATTCTTTTACCACACTATTCAACCTGTATGCTGAGCAAATAATACGAGAAGCTGGGTTATATGAAGAAAAACGTGGCATCAGGATTGGAGAAAGACTCATTAACAATCTGCGATATGCATATGATACAACCTTGCTTGCTGAAAGTGAAGAGGACTTAAAATATTTACGGATGAAGATCAAAGAGCACAGTCTTCGGTATGGATTGCATCTCAATGTAAAGAAAACAAAAAATCCTCACCACTGGACCAATAAACAACATTCTTATCAATGGAGAAAAGATTGAAGTTGTCAAGGACTTCATTCTTCTTGGACCAACTATCAACACTCACAGAAGCAGTAGTCAATAAATCAAATGACGTATTGCATTAGTCACACCTGCTGCATAAGACCTTTTTAAAGTGTTGAAGAGCAAATATGTCAGCTTGAGGACTAAGGTGTGCCTGACTCAAGCCATGGCATTTTCAATAACCTCATACGCATGTGAAAGCTGGACAGTGAATAAGGGAGATCATAGAAGAATTGATGCTTTTGAGTTATGGTGTTGGAGAAGAATATTGAAATCACCATGGGCTGCCAAAAGAACCAACAGATCTGTGTTGGAAGAAGTGCAGCCAGAGTGCTCCTTTGAGGCCAAGATGGCCAAACTTCATCTCTCATACTTCAGACATCTTGTCAGGAGGGACCAGTCTCTAGAGAAGGATATCATGTTTGGTAAGATAGAGAGTCAGAGAAAAAGAGGAAGACCCCCAGAGAGATGGATTGGCAAAGTGACAGCATCAGTGGGTTCAAGTGTGGCAAGAATAATGATGTTGGTCCAGGATCGGGGAGTGTTTCATTCTGTTGTGCATAGGGTCGCTATGAGTTGGTACAAACTCGATGGCACCTAACAACAAGAAGTTCATTTGACATTTTGGGGGGCTTTTTAATTTTGTTTTGTTTTTAGCAAAAATGACTTAATGACTGAAGCAGGACACTGATTTATACAATGATGAAAATGCCTTAACTATTCCAAAATTCCAAAATCATTTCCTATCTTTGCAGATTCTCTATCAAAATACATGTCTTCACAATTTAGTCACAATGCAGTTTCTCATATTTTAATACAATTTTGAGTTTCCATTATTACTTGGCAGTGTAGTTGGGAAGTATTTCTTTCATAGCACCATCATGTTCAAAATGCACATATAGAATTTCCATGCACCAACATCTGGGCATTCATCAGGCTGCAGTGTGAAATCCCTTGCTGTCAGTTTCTTTTTTGTTTATTTTAATGAGCTGAACTTCTGTATTATTAGACAGTTCCTGAACACATAAATGTGTGTTGTTATTGGAAAGAGATCTACTTTTCTTGACCACAGATGCTCCATTTCCAGACAAATATCTCAGATGCAGTCTTTGGTAAAGATCTCAACAATTTTACATTTGTTTAGTCTTGACAAAAATTCAACCTTTCATAAGAATCCCATGAAGCACTAATATTTATAAGTAAGATATTACACATCTGCTTCTGTCAGTTTTGGGTATTTTTTTATTTTCTTGAAACCACAGAAGTGATTCTCATTCTGGAAGTTAGAAATCACACATCATTCTGGAAGTTAGAAATCTGAAACCAAGGTGTTGGCAGGGCCACGATACCTCTGAAGGATGTTCCTTGCCTCTTACTAGTTTCTGGTGGGTACCAGCAACCCTTGCTTTGATATGCATCGCTCTGCTCTCTCCCTCCATCATCACATGAGATTCTCCTTACTTGTCTCTTGTGTCCGATGTTTTTTCCCTCTATTTTTTTTTTCTGTTAGCTTTTTAATTTGATAGTTTTTTCTTCCAAATGATTATTTTGGGCTATTTTTATGATTTAATTTTAATTTTTATATTTAATTCTTTGTGCAGTGTAGAGAATGACTGCTTATGTTTCAATGCCTTTCTTGCTTTCTCAACTAGTCCATCTCTGTAAATAACACACTGTACTCTTTGCTACTTCAGTATCAATTGTGGTGGAAAAATTAAACCCTATAGATGAAGTCATAGTTCTGCATAAAACTAGTAAGAAATCTTTTAATTTCTTGGGAATTGCTTGTAATGTTATCATTATTATGTTATCATTATTTAATACTAGTGCTGCATTCAGAAAACATGTATCTTTCTTGAAAAATAAAAATTCCAGTGAATTACATTTTCCACATGCAAATTAGATTTAAAAAGAAATAACAAAGGTAGGTTTTATACTATAATATTTACAGTCGTAGTGTTTACTTTTCAGTCTATGATCCATCTCAAATTAATTTTTATGATGCTGCGAGATAGCAAGTCAAAGTCATTTTTTCCCACCATATGGATATTCAGTTGCTTCAGCAACATTTGAATGAAGACTTGTTTTTATGCATTGCATTGTTTTGGGAACATTTGTCAAGTATTGACTGCATAGATGTTACTCTAATCTGTTTCACTACTTTATCTATTTATTTAAACTTCAATACCTGATCATCTTGATTACTGGAGCTTGATAAGTCTTGAAAATAAGTAATATAAACCATCCAATGTTCTTTTCCAAGACTCTTTTGGCTAGTGCAATCCTTTGAATTGAATATAAATGTTATGATCATATTATTTACTTCTACAAACAAGACAAAGCAACTTGATGTGGTATTATTGAGATTACATTGATTCTATTGATCAATTTAGGAAAGATTAAAAAGTTAACAATATTGGATATTCCGATCCATGAATATGGGGTATACATACTTGGAGGAGGCAAAGATGTTCTAGATATGACATAGAAAGGCCAAACCACAAAAATAAACCAATAAATAAATCATCAAAATATACCATTAAGAAAATAAATGTTGTTTTCATTAAGTGCCATCAAGTCAGTTTGTTTCTGAATGTTTCTGAGGAGCAGCTGGTGGGTTTGAACCACAAACCTTGGGGTTAGCAGCCCAGTGCTTATCCTACAGCTACACACCAGGCAGTCAATAAAAGGTGCAAATAGTAGCAAAACCTGCATTGGGAAAACAACATATCTAGAATATATAAAAATAAATCATCATAAACAATAAAAAGATGAACAACCCAATAAAAGTGGGCAAACCCTTGACCAGACACTTCATAAAAGAAGATATAAAAAGGACCGATATTCATATGAGAAAGTTTTCAGTATGCTTAGTCATCAGGGAAATTAAAACAAAAAACTACAATGAGAAACAACCACATGGTCCTAACATACCTACAATTTAAGACTAGCAATACCAACTGCTAGTGAGAATGTGGAACAAATGATTTATACATTGCTGATGGGAATACAAAATGGTATGACCATGTTAGAAAACAATTTGACAGTTCTTATAAAGTTAAAAACATATCCATTCTATGACTCAGAAATTCTGAAGGAAGGACAGGAATCCTGTAGATGACTATCCTGTTCTTGTTGTTGTTAGGTGTCTTCTAGTAAGTTCTGACTCATAGCAATACTAGGTACAACAGAATGAAGCATTGCCCAGTCCATCCTGTCGTTAGCCCCTTATCAAACGATTCTTGTTTCCTCCTAAGCAATTCACTCTCTTTGAAGCTTCTTCCTGAGGAATAACGTATTAAACAATTCTTTGAACAGTGCCTTTGGTGAAAATTGTTCATAAACTATATTTCAATTAGCCTAATATACCTTACTATTGTATTTCCCATCAAAGTATGGTCTGCAACTTAGTCAGTATAATTCGTTCTCACATTAAAAGTATTTTTCATCTAATAGCATTCATGTTGCACCAGTCTAACTAATGTTTCCACATTCAATATAAGAAAGTGAGAGCAGGTCAGGAAAGCTGGTACAAGGGGTCCACTGAGGGTACATCTCCTCTAGGAGTTAACAAGCATTAAGGGACAAAACCCTGGAGAAGGATAGCGTGCTTGCTAAAGCAGAGGATCAGTGAGGAAAAAACAAAAAACAGATCGTCAACAAACTGGATTGTCAAAGTAGCTGCAACAATGGGCTCAAAAAATAGCAATGATTATGAGGATGGTGCAGGGCCACACATCATCTTGTTCTGTTGTGCATGGGGTTGCTATGAGTCAAAATCGACTCCATGGCACCTTACAAAAACAAAGGTAACTGTTGCCAATCCCAACATTAAAACCCTAACCTGTAGAGAAGTAAGAGTAGGGTGTCAAGGTTCACACTTAGCCTCTTCTGAGATCACCTTCATATGAAAAAGGGTCCAAATGTCCAACCTAGGGTGAGATTAAAACCAAAGTCCAAAGATGAGCAGTCTTGAGTGCTATCAGTGCATGGTTCAGAATCAATCAATCAATCAATCAATATTGGCATAATTATTTAATACATTGTGTATTAGAACCCTTTGACTCCTGATTTGGTCCCATTTCAGCCAAAAAAAAAAAAGAAGAAGAAGGTTAGATCAGCAAGGAACAATGAGCATGTCATGTAGAGTAAACAAATATTTCACAATGTCATAGAGTTTAGGGCTAGCTCTAAATACATCAGAAACAGATGAGAGAGTTTCCGTGGCGATCTGAGATTCAAGTGGTTACATGAGGAAGCGGATGGACATAGTTTGAGAATCTTCACATTCAGACCTTTTGAATAGAAATCTCTGACTTCCCTCATTGTCAAATAGACTGACGACCCAAAAGAAAATGTGGACCATATATGTGTATTTTTATTTTAGCTACTGAATTAAGAGCTTGTCAGTAATGCACACTAGGGTTGCTTTTGATTCCTTCAAAGTAAGCAGCAGTGCAGAAATGCCTAAACTTCAAGGGACTTGGAGACCAGAAAAGATTTCTTTAAAGTTTTATTCTCCACTTGAACAATATTTTACAATTTTCAGGCATTGCCTCAATAATTGTGAGAGATTTTTTTTCCCCTATGTCTAAGCAGACACAAGGAAAGCAGGATAAAGAGTTTTTCCATTAACTATGTGTGTACTTTAAAGGGAAATTATTTTGTTCCATTTTATAAACACAGCTGGGCCAGATGTAATGGGCAACAATGGTTCCCAGATATAACCCCATTCTCTCATTTGGGACACAGTTTAATTAACTGTTCTCTGTCCAGATTTCTTATGGGACTTCTGCAAACATTAGATTTGTCACTGATAAAGTTAGTAGTGATTTCAATGTGATTTTATCAAGCAAAAAAGTATTCATTTCTGTTGAGTAGATTCTGAGGTTATGTGTTCCACTGTTTTCTTGTAATTGTATGGAAGCAGATCACCAGATCTTTATTCCGTGTGTTGCTGAATGAACTTTAACTGCCAATCTTTAGATTAGTTGTTGCTGTTGTTAAGTATTGTTTAGTCAGTTCCAACTCATAGTGACCCTGTATGGGGTTTCTGAGGCTTTAAAAATCTTTTCAGAAAGAGAGTCTCATTTTTCTCTCAAGGAGCTGCTAGTGGGCTTGAACCACTGACTTTGTGGATACTCAGTCTCTGTTTTTCATACAATGAAGAGCAAACCATTTATACTACCAAGTAATTAAGCTAATAGTCAAGATTTATTTGCCCATTTTAACTAATAAAGGAGAAAATTAGTTATATACACTTAGCATCAAGGTCTTTGAGCCTATAAAAAAGGAATTTTATCAGGAATATTCTAAACAAGGAGTCCTGGTGTGGTGCTGTGGGATAATGCATTAAACTATGAAGTCATTTGAAGTACAGGTCAGTGGTACAAGCTCACCAGCTGCTCCTTGGAAACCCTATACAGGGTCGCTATGGGTCGGAACTGACTTGCCGGCACTTAACAACAACGATTCTAACCAAGAAATAATTGAACTATTTTAAGCCACTGAGTGAGTGAATACTACGATTGGGTGGAGATATGGAAGAGATATATTTGCAAGCAGGTTTGGAATTTTTAATTAACCTGCACATAATATTAAAATTATGATAATTTACTAATTTATATGCAGTATTAACCATGTCCCACCACTTGTCTGTCAGGCTGTCATACTGTGGTGGTTTGCATGTTGCTGAGATTCTGGGAGCTATGCCACATGTATCTTAAATATCAGCAGGATCACCTGGTCGACAGGTTTCAGCAGAGCTTCCAGACTAAGATAGACTAGGAAGAAGGAGAGGCAGACTACTTCTGAGTGTTTGCTCACTGACCACCTTATGAATAGCAGTGGAAACTGTTAGATAGCATCAGAATTTTGACTATCGAAACAATGAGGAGCACAACAATACTGTCGGTTTTTACGCTGGAAGATGAGCCCCTCAAAATATGACGGTGGAAGAACTGTCTTCTCAAAGTAAAGTTGACCATGATGATGCAAATAGAGTAAAGCTTTGGGGACCTTCATGATATAGCACAACTCAAAATTAAGAAAAACAGCTGTAAACATTCATTACTAATCTGAAAATGGAATGTACAAAGTACGAATTTAGGAAAAATGAAAGTTGTCAAAAATTAAAAAGAACACACAAACATCAATATCTTAGGGATTAGTGAGCTGAATAGGACTGGTATTGCCATTTTGAATCTGACAATCACATTGTTTACTATGCCAGGAATGAAAAATTGAAGGAGAATGGCATAGTATTCATCATAAGAAAGAACATTTCAAGATCTATTTTGAAGTATAATGCTGACTATAATACCCATACACCTACAAAGAAGACCAGTTAATACAACTATTATTTAAATTTACACACCAAGCAATAAAGCTAGAGATGATGAAATAGAATTCTGTCAACTTCTTCAGTCTGAAATTGAGGAAACATGCTATCAAGATGTACTAAAAATTACTGGTGATTGGACTGCAAAAGTTGGAAACAAAGAAGGATCAGTAGTTGGAAAATATGGCATTGATAAAGAAATGATGCTGGGGATTCCATGATAGAATTTTGTAAATGGCACTGTGGGCTAATGCGCCAGACTGCAAAGCTGTTTGAATGGTAAGGTCGGCAGTTCAAGCTCACCAGCTGGTTCTCGGAAACCCTATAGAGGGTCGCTATGGGTCAGAACTGACTGAACAGCACTTAACAACAACAACAACAACAATGATTTCTTTATTGCAAATACCTTTTTAAGCAACATGAAGATGACTATACACATCGATTCATCAGAAGGAATACACAAAAATCAAATTGACTATAAATTGACAGTGGGAAAGCTCCATATCACCAGACAAAACAAGGCCAGAGACAGACTGTAGAACAGACCACCTATTGTTCATATGAAAGTTCAGGCTGAAGCAGAAGGAAATTGAAACAAATACATTAGCACCAATACATGACCTTGAAATATCCCACTTAAATTTAAAGATCGTCTCAAAAAAAGATTTGATGCATTAGACACTAGTGGTTATGAATCGGGCTGTGAACCTTAAGGTCAACAG
>NW_006408857.1:2231983-2234572 GCF_000296735.1 Chrysochloris asiatica | reverse complement strand
CTTTCAGCAATGTGATGAAGCATTGGAAGCGTCCATTCAACTATGCCAAGAAATTTAGAAGACAGCTACCTGGCCAACTGATTGGGAGAGATCAATATCTGTGCACATGCTAAAGATGGGTGACCCAACAGAATGCATAAATCATCAGACAATATCATTAATATCACATGCAAGTAAAATTTTACTAAAGGTAGTTCAAAATGGCTGTAACAGTGTATTGTGAGGAAACTAACAGAGGTTCAAGCCAGATTCAGATGAGGACTTGGAAAGACAGCATTATTGCTGTCATCAGATGGCTCTTGACTGAAAGCAGAAACTACCATAAAGATGTTCCCCCTATGCTTTATTGACTACACAAAAGCTTTCTACTGTGTGGATCATGACAAGCTATGGACCACATTGCAGAGTAAGAGTATTTTGAAACACTTAATTGGATTCATGAGGAACCTCTACATAGACTAAGAGGCAGTCATTTGAATAGAAAAAGGGCACACAGAATGGTTTATCATTATAATTTAATTGCATGTTTGATCATTTTCAAACTGAAGAAGCTGGTAGAATTCTTCAATTTCATTATCACTGACTTTAATGATTGGTCTATAAATCTGAATAATAGTGGTATATCCTTACATCATTCTATCACAGACAGCATTATACTTCAAGATCAGTGGCTAAACACTCAAAAGTAGTCCACCTCACCTTTGAGACAAAACTATTGTATTGAAAATCAAGTATGGATCGCCTCCTCTGAGAAAGTATTGAAAGTAAGATGATTCTATCATTTTTCAAGCTCTGGTTTTCAAATGCCACCTTGAGCCAAGATTGATGTCTTTGTCCTCTGCACTCCTGGAGCACATTATTCATCAGCGAGAGGTGAGCTTTGGGGCAGAAGCCTTGCTGTAATCATCTTGGTATCCATTCTTCACACTGCCCCGTCACTTGCACACAATATGGACTTGATAAATGTTGGTTAAAAGTTAAATAAAATAAAAATCAGAGCATATCAGAAGGACCCTATAAGTAACTTGCCTGTTCGAGAAAACTGAAGTTTGTCTCTTGATAAAAATGTTTACTTTTTTAAAAATGCATTTAATCATTTTTTAAAACTCTCAAAAATGCACTGACAGTACCTGCAGTGGCACCAAAACGAAAGCAAAAATCCATTGCTGTGGAGTCCATTGTAACTCCCAGCGACATGATAGAATGGGGTAGAAGTGGCCCACAGGATTTACAAGGCTGTGAACCTTTATGGAAGTGGACTGCCTCATCCTTCTCCTGCAGAGTGGCTGCTGAGTTCCACAGTCAGCGCTTACCCACTGTGCCACCAGGACTTCTGCAGTGACACACAGGAGAAAAACGGTGACAAGAGACAGCTCATCTTCACAGATCCATCAGTCAAGTCATCCTTATAACAAAACATCTTATCACATCTGTGAAATACTTTTTAACAATTTATTGAGCTTTAAATGAAAAATTAACAGCAAATTAGTTTTCCAATCAATAACTCGTGTACATATTGTTCTGTGTCATTGGTTGCAAGTTTTGCAATGTGCCAGCACTCTTTCCTACTCTTCCCTGGGTCCCTCTTTCTAGTCATACGGTTTTCCTTTTCCTGTCCCTTCCTACCTTCTCATCTTTGGTTTTAGACAAATGTTGCCTTTTGGTCTCATATCACTGATTGTTCTAGGAAGCACATTCTTCATGGGGGTTACTGTTTATTTCATAGACCTATCTATTATTTTTTTAAAAAACTGGAACAACAAACAACATTATGATATATGGAAAAAAGATTGAGGTTGTAAAGGATTTCATTGTACTTGGATCCACAATGAGCACTCATTGAAGCAATAGTCAAAAAATCAAACAACAGATTTCACTGGGCAAATCTGCTGCAGAATACCTCTTTCAAGTATTAAAGAGCAAGACATCAGTTTGATAACTAAAGTATGCCTGACCCAAGCCATGGTATTTCCAAGTGCTTTACGTGCATGTGAAGACAATGAATAAGGATGACCACAGAAGAACTGATGCATTTGAATTGAAGAATATTGCAAGTATGACAGACTGCCAGAAGAACAATCAAATCTGTCTTGGAAAAAGTACAGGCAGAAAGTTCCTTAGAAGTGAAGATGGTGAGACTTTGTTTGGACATATTACCAAAAGAGATGGGTCCTTGAAGAAGGATATCATGGCTGGTAAAGTAGAGAGTAATCGACACAGAGGAAGACTCCCAATAAGGTGGATGGACACAGTGGCTACAATAATGGTTTTAACCATAACACTTGTGAGAATGGTGCAGGAAGGAGCAGTGTTTTGTTCTGTTGTTCATAGGGTCACTTTGGGTCAGAACTGACTCAATGGCACCTAACAACAAACTACAAGTAAAAGATTGAAATATCTTCAAGAATGTTTTCAGTTTCAAGTAAGAAGACTGTCTTAGGGTGATAGTCTTGGGTTCCTCCAGTCTCTCCCAGACCAGAAAGTCTGTTTTGTTTTGTTTTTTCATATGTTGTTGTTGTTGTCAGGTGCCATCGAGTCGGAACCGACTCATAGCGACTCCATGCACAGCAGAACGAAACAATGTTCGAT
>NW_006408857.1:2229090-2231500 GCF_000296735.1 Chrysochloris asiatica | reverse complement strand
AACAACAACAATATATGTATATAAGGAGATCTGGTAGCATAGTGGTTGCAAATCGGGATATGAACCTTAAGGCCAGCAGTTCAAAACTACCAGCTTCTCCGCAGGCGAAAGATGAGGCGTTCTGCTACCATAAAGATTTACAGCCTCAGAAACCCTGTACAGGGTTGCTATGGGTTGGAATCGATTTGAAGGCACTTAACAACAACAACTATAAATATGTCTTTTTAATTTGAATTTTGTTCTACATTTTTAACCTGTTCTTTTGTGGTCCTGGTTAGAGTGTCAACAGGGGTAGCTGGGCACCATCTAGTTCTACTGGCTTCAGGTTAGAATGGGCTGTGGTTCCTATAGGCTATGAGTCCTTTGGATGAATTGCTTCCTTGAGTCTTCGATTTTCTTTATTCTTCTTTGTTCCAAATGGGAAGAGTTAAATAATTGCTTCCTAGCTGACAGCTCACAAGCTTTAACACTCTAAATGACACTCAACAGACTAGGATTTATGAACTTTGTTTTGCTAACTGTCTCTGAGATTATGATTCCTAGCCTTTAAGACCAGGAGTCTTGGTTTGGCACTGTAGGATAATGCACTGGAACACAGGGTCAGTTTGAACCACAAGGTTAGCAGTTCAAACTCACCAGCCGCCCTTTGGAAACCCTATACAGGGTCTCTATGAGTTGGAATCACCTCGACGGCACTTAGCAACAACAGCCTTCAGTACTGACATCTAAGTAGCTTATAAAATTCGACACCGCCACACCAGTGTAGAATCAGCACTTGACTGCAAATCACATGATTGGCAGTTCAAACCGACTAGCTGCTCCTTGGAAATATTATACAGAGTCACTAAAAGTCAGACCTGACTCAACAGCACTTAACAACAACAAACAACAATGTGCTCTTTTGGGGGCCTGGTGTGACACTGTAGGATAAGCACTAGACTGCAAGGTCAGTTTGAATCACAAGGTAGGTGTTTCAAACTCACCAGTGCCCCCCAGAAACCCTATACAGGGTCACTATGGGTCAGAACTGACTCTACAGGACTTAACAACAACAATAATATTGTACTCTTGTGGCGCTGTAGGATAAGCACTGAACTTCTGACTATAAAGTTGGTGGTTCAAACCCACTAGTAACTCCTTGGAAACTCAATACAGGGTTGCTGTGAGTCAGAAACAACTCAACAGTACTTAACAACAACAACAATGACATATTATAATTGATAATACACTTTAATTTTTAGTTTAACCCTTACCCCTGTTCTTTTTTGAACATCAGTTTATTCTCACTTGATTGGTCTTCCAAATAACTTCAGAATCATATTATGACAACACACAAATCCTTTTGAGATTTTTATCAAATTTTTACCAAATATTTGCTTTATCTTAAAGACACTTAATCTTAAAATCGTTTCAACCAAGAAACAAATATTACACTGGGTACTTTAAATTTGTTTCATGTTTTGCGTGCTACGTTTGTTAATATTTTATATCTGCGTTACTATTGGGAGTAAAATTTTCTAGCTGATCGTTGCTGGTATGGAAAAAACTTTGGGTTGTATAAAACAGCAAAAACCTTCTTATTCAAAGCAATTGCGGTTGGTTCTTCATAAGTTCATTGAAAAAGTATTTATGAGGATATCTTAGGCCAGTTGCTCTAGTGAAGTAAAACCAATGAAACTTTGAAGAAAATGGCTCATAATTGTAAAGCTGGGAATGTCTCAAGTCTGCATCAGATGACCAAGATCGGCAGGCAGATCTGGCAGGCAGACAGGCAGGCAATCAGGCAGATCTATCAGGTAGGCTAGCAGGCAAGCAGATAATAGAGCAAGCTACTGACTCAAGTTCAAATAACCAGAGGTTAGAGGATGAATCAGATGCAAGATCCAGGCGCAGCAAAAAAAAGGAAGCACTTTTGCATAAGTGTCCTTTATATTGGAAGCAGATCACACTCCCAAGGAAACATCCTTTCAATTGACTGGCTGCTCACAGCCAATTATCACAGAGTTAACTATGCCTGCACATAGCCAGTCATCATAGAGTTAACTACACTGTTCATAGCCAATCATTATAGAATTAGCCACACTGTATTAGATCTCATCATGGGGATAACCACATCTCAACTGCCAAATCACTGGGAATCCTGACCCAGTCAAGCTGATACAAAACCTTAACTATCACAGACGAGAACTCATTTTCAAATCAACATATCCTTTTAAATCTTACTCTAACTTAAATTATAAATACATAGTCTTACCCTCAAGACTCATTATCTTTAGACAGCATAAGAGATGACTATACACATGGACCTCACCAGATGTAATACATAGAAATCAAATTGACTACATCTGCGGAAAGAGACAATGGAAAAGCACCATATCATAAGTCAAAACAAAGTCAGGGGCAGACTGTG
>NW_006408857.1:2216444-2227590 GCF_000296735.1 Chrysochloris asiatica | reverse complement strand
TCAAAGGACGTATTGCATTGGACAAATCTGCTGCACAAGACCTTTTTAAAGTGTTGAAGAGCAAAGATGTCAGCTTGAGGACTAAGGTGCACCTGATTCAAGCCATGGTATTTTCAATAACCTTAAATGCATGCAAAAGCTGGACAGTGAATAAGGAAGACCATAAAAGAATTAATGCCTTTGAGTTACGGTGTTGGATGAGAATATTGAAATTGCCATGGGCTGCCAAAGGAACCAATAAATCCGTTTTAGAAGAGGTGCAGCCAGAGTGCTCCCTGGAGTCCAAGATGGCCAAACTTGGTCTCTCATACTTCAAACATATTGTCAGGAGGAACCAGTCGCTAGAGGAGGATATCATGTTTGGTAAGGTGGAGGGTCAGAGAAAAAGAGAAAGTCCCCCAACGAGATGGATTGGCCAAGTGGCAGCATCGATGGACTCAAGCGTGGCAATAGTAGTGAGGTTGGCCCAGGATCGGGCAGTGTTTCGTTCTGTTGTGCCTAAGCTCACTATGGGTCGGTACCGACTCGATGGCACCTAACAGCAACAACCCTCAAGGAGCTTGGGTAGCGTAGTGGTTATGAAACAGGATGTGAACCACAAGGTCAGCGGTTTGACACTACCAGCTGCTCCACAGGAGGAAAATTAGGCTTTCTGCTCCTGTAAAGACTTACAGCCTTGGAAACCCTTTACAGTGTTGCTATGAGTCGGAACCGATTCCACGGCACATAACCAACCACCACCCTCAAAGCTTGTGAAATAGGATCAAGACATTTTAGGACTTTGGTCAAATGATTAGTGCAAACTAAAGTCTTTCTTAGATGAACCACGCTCACAAATCATTGTCTTCAATATCAATATCATTATCTATGTAGAATGGAAATGTAAGGACACTCATGAATCATCCAAGATTTTTATGATTTTTTTTCCCCTCAGATGTACCCAGAAGTTCTGCCTATTTTAGCTAAGACATCATTTGACTATTATTTCGTTGCCACTTTTATCACGTATTTCCAAAATGTTCAAACTTATTTCCTTGAAAGAATAACTCCGTGGTTAAACCCTGTATTTCACATTTTATGCACGACATTATTAACTCTTATATTACCAAGTGTATATGGCTTATTCGCTGCAGGAAAATGGGACAATTCTCTTTGCAAAAAAAATTCTCAACTGGTGGGAAAAGTAGTACTCAGAAATACTGGAATGAAGTCTACTAAACTTGAATTTCTTGTGCTATGAATGAACATTGCTTAATCTTATAAGATGGCTGTGTAGAAGTTGGTTAACTATTGGTGATCCTAAGCGGTTTCCTTACTAATTCTAATATCTGCTCATTTGGCTGTTGGGGTTTTCATGGAGACTATAAGTCAATTTTGTTACAAGGGAGGAGGTAGTGTCATTTGATATTTTAGAATTATCAGAAAAATATTGAAGAAAAGAAATGATAGGTTATCTTATCTGCACTAAATATTTCACTTCTTAAAAGCATTTTTCTTTGCTTCTTAAATCAATCTCAACATTTTATTGGTGATTTATGTCTACCTACCCTTAATGTCCTACTTGATAAACTCCATCCTGCTTCTGAAAGCATTTTTTTGAAAAAGATTTTGCTCTATTGTTTTCTTTTGAACTATAACTTTCTTATTTAGTTATTTTGAAAATATTGTACTTGTGTAGGTAATAAATAGTAAGTGTTAAAGAACATAAAATCATTCAACTTATCTCTGAATATTCATATAAAAATAATAATATATATTCTTTATAGTGAATTATTCATATCAAAGTTTTAGGAAATTAGCACTTTTAATTTTCACTTTGCTTTTCTAAAGTTTCCCCTACCTGTTACTCATTTTTTTATATCATTTGAGATTAAGACCCAGATTACTATTTTAAATTATTTTGCGTAATACATTTTCTATGTTCAACCATTTCAAGAGGTAGTATATGATCAAGAACTGATGGTACTGAAGGTAAAAGTCCAAACTACACTGGAGGCATTGGCAAAAATCAAGGCTCCAGGAATAGGCATAATGCAAATTGAAATTCAGCAAATAGATGCAGCACCTTAACTGCTTACTCATCTATTCCAAGACATTTGGAAGACTGATACCTGGCCAGTAGGTTGAAAGAGACTCATAATTGAGTCCATTCCAAAGAGATGGGACCCAATGGAATGTGGAAATCATTAGACAGTATCATTAATATCACCTGCAAGTAAAATTTTGTTAAAGATAATTTTTTAAATGGCTGCAACAGTGTTTCCATAGAGAATGTCCAGAAATTCAGGCTAGATTCAGAAGAGGATGTGAAATTCGGGATGTCTCTGCTGATGACAGATGAATCTTGGCTGAAAGCAGAGAATATCACAAAGATGTTTACTTGTGCTGTATTGACTATACAAAGATTTTTTATTGTGTGGATCATGCCAAGCTATGGATAATATTGTGAAGGATGGGTATTTCAGAACATTCAGTTGTGCTCGTGAGAAGCCTATATATGGGCCAAGAGGCAGTCATGAGAAGAGAACAAGGGAATACTGAATGATTTAAAATCAGGAAAGATGTGTGCCAGGGTTGTATTCTTTCACCACACTTATTCAGTCTGCATGCTGAGCAAATAATCTGAGAAGCTAGATTATATGAAGGAGAATTGGAGGAAGATTCATGAACAACCTGCAATATGCAGATGATACAGCCTTGCTTATTGACTGTGAGGAGGACTTAAAATACTTACTGATGAAGATCAACGAATACTACCTTCAGTATGGATTGCACCTTAACGTAAAGAAAACAACTGGACCAATACATAACATCATGTTAAATGGAGAAAAGATTGAAGTTGTCAAAGACTTCATTTTACTTGGATCCACAATTGACAATCATGAAAGCAGCTATCAAGGAAAAAAAAATTATTGCTGTAATGAATTAGACAAATCTGCTGCATAAGTGTTCAAGAGCAAAGATACCAGTTTGAGGACTAAGGTGTACCTGACCCAAGTCATGGTATTTCCAATAGCCTCATATGCATGTAAAAGTTGGACAATGAATAAGGAAGATCATAGAAGAATCAAGTAAAGCCAGAACACTCCTTATAAGTCATAGTGGTGCGACTTTGTATCTCACACTTCAGACATGTTATCAGGAAGGACAATTCCCTGGAGAAGGACATCATCGTTGATAAAATAGAAGGACATTTAAAAAGAGGAAGACATCCTAACAAGATGGTTTGCCCCGTTGGCGGCACCATTGACTTCAGGCTTGGCCTTGTTGGGTTTGTTGCGGGCCTTGGCGTTTTTTTTTTTGCTGTGCAAAGGATCGCTGTAAGTTGGCACCAACTTAATAGCACCAAACATTAGCAACAACAACAATGCATTTTCAAGAATCATATTTGAAATTTACATTCTTTATAATAGTCAAAATAATTACTTAACATAACTCTGTGTTTTCCTGTGGTTCACTTTCCTTTATATTATAAGATTCCCAATATCCAATTTTATTTAAATAAATACTAACAAATTAGATTATTTTTGTTCTTGTTTTCAGAATAAGATGTGGGTAATATTATTCCAGAGTCTTTTCAAATATGAAAAAATGCGATTTGATGCCTATACATGGATGATAAATTGGTGAAATTATAAAGTTAGAATTTGACTTGGATGAAATTTGTTTTCCTTACATATTTTGGATTTTGTTGTCAGAAAAAAGGATACTACAAAGATAATATGCCTGAAATCGGCTATTCTGTAGGTAGGTAAAGATTATTTTCCTTTTTTCCTCCCTGCTGTGGAATTTTTCATTTCCTCGCATTTTTCTTTCTTTTCGATAGTGTTACTCCCATTCCTGCCTACCATGCACCCAATAGCTTTTACATATCAGTCTGTGTGAACTCTAGAATTAAAAGACAGAAATGTTAAGAAATTTAATAGAAGATTAATGAAAATACTTAAGTAAGGAGAATTTTTTTAAGTAGCTAGTATCAGGATATGATTGGAATAATAGGTGTTTGATCAGTCTTCTGAGTCCAAAGCACCCACATCAATATGAACCATTCTTATCACTCAAAGTTTTATTATACCACTGTGAGTTCTGAGCAAAAGTAAAGAACTAACCATATGAATTTATACTGAACATATTGGCCTTTTAAAGACACATTAGAAGACAGTTTTGTTTGTTTTTCTTTACAGAAACATACACATCTAGATTTCTCAGAAAAATTATTTCATATTTTTTTATTATAATTAAAATCTTGATGATAAATAAGCAATTCCCACATCAGAAACAAAATTTGCACCCTTTGTTTTAGTTAAGCAATTCAGTTAACTCAGCATATACTGCTACTCTTCTTTTGCAGGAGAAATGTTTGCCTGAAGCTCTGGTTTCAGCCAGTCTGCCCGCTAGGTTTGTGTTCCTGGTCTTCTCCACAATCCCAGAAATGTAAGTCCTTCTTTTCCTCCTTCTCTGCTTAATGATCCTTTGCCACAACACAGCTATCATCTGGGTGGTATACACACTTAGCTGCCTCCACACCCAAATATATTTGTTTCCGGTCCATCTTGTCTTTTGTAGAACCATCATGGTGCCCTTGATGTTCTCCATCATTTCTGGGGTCCAGAAGCCCATTTCTTGGCTAGCTGTAGAGTCCAAGTGGTTCTTTTTTTCTCATGCTTTGTGATGCTATTTTCTCTTGGCCATCGTGGCTTATGATCATTACATGGCCCTCTGCTGCCCACTGCACTATGCCTTCATCATGATACAGAAGTTTTGCATCCAGATGGTGATTGGTGCTGTGGCTCTGGTCCTCCTCCTCTCATTGCAGCTCACAGCCTTAATCTTCACATTATTATTTTGTGGCATTGCTGGGATATCAACAACTTCCTCTGTGGTGTTCTTTTGATCCTGTACCTATCCTGTGCTGATATCCACGTATACTAGCCCATGCTCTACATGGTAAGCAACTTCATACTGATCATACTCTTCCTATTTATCTCTGGATTGTACTCAATCATCACACTGGCCATCCTATGCATTCATTCCACTCAAGACCATCACTGGGCCTTCTCCACCTGCTCCTCCCACCTCACAGTGGTCTTGCTGCAATACAGCTGCTGTGCCATGCTCTACCTGTGTCCTTAGTCCAGCTCTTCAGTGAATGAGGATCACCAACACGCCCCTGCAAAAGCTGTCTTGTGTCTTAGGAGGACTGAGGAGGTACCTGAAACACTCTGATATCTCAGGAGGATGTGTGTGTGTGCCTAAAACTGATGTCTGATGTCTCAGGAGGACTTATGTGTGTGCCTGAAGCTCTCTGATGTCTTAGAGGACCTGCATGTGTACCTAAACCTCTCCAATGTCTTAGGTAGACTGTGTGTGTGCCTAAAGTCTCCAATGCTGTAGGAGGACTGGGTGTATGTCTGAAGCTCTCTGATGCCTTAGGAGGACCGTGTGGGTACCTGGAGCTGTGATGACAATAATGAAGCTTTCTGCTCCCATAAAGATTTACAGCTTCAGAAACCCTTTACAGAGTTGCTATAAGTAGAAGTTGACTCCATGGCACACCACCGCCACCAGCATCACTACTATGTATGTAGCATGCAAATGTACTCTATATCAAAGAACGGTGATGAAAACTGAAGGCACTTGCAATCAATTAATACAACAGACTAATGGGAGACATGCACATTAGTCTTCATGACTCAGACCAGAAGAACGAGATGGTACCCAGCTACCACTAGCAACTGCTCTGAAAGGGATCACATTAGAAGGTTCTGGATAGAGTGGGAGAAAATGTGGAACAAAACTCAAAATTGAAGAGTAGATCAGGCTTTCTGGTCAGAAAGAAACTAGAGGAACCCAAGACTATGGCCCTCAGCCACACTTCAGATCTGGCATGGCTCTCACCCTCGTGACCCAATTTTCAGCCAAGCAGTCGATAGGAGGGACAACAACACTAGTAAGGTCTGCTCACCATGGAATGGTCCACCATCCAAGATCTAAAGGGCAACATTTACCTAAGGACAAAGTTCAGAGAGTTGGGAAGGAAGGTGGCATGGAAATAAAAACCACTGAGAGGAAGTGGTAGCTGGTTACATGGAAGGGACTGCAATCATTGAGCTGAAACAAAGTGTATTATCTGTTGAATGTAAAACTGATGTTCTTCTTTGGAAACCTTCATTCAACTCACAATAAAAAGTTTAAAAAAAAAAAAAAAAAGACTTTCTCAAGGTCACCCTCATAGAAGGGATGGTGTGCATACTGAACCTGAAGTTGGGGTAAAACCAAGATTCAGAGACTTGGCTGCCATCAGTACACGATGCACAAAGTTGATCGTTGAAGTAATCATTTAACTAGTACACTATGCTATGAAGCCCTTTGCCTCGGACCTCTGGCCCTTTTCAGTATGAGAACTGTCAACAGCAAGGAGAAATGTCCAGACCATTCAGAACGGACAAGCATTTTACAGTGTCATGTATCTTCAAGCTAGTATTAGGTGCACCAAAAGCAGATGAGTATTTTGCCATAATGATCTAGATTCAAGTAGCTCTATTAGAGAGGAAAGGATGGCCAGAGTTAATTTCTGATCTTCATCATTTGTCAGTGTTTCATTCTGTTGTGCATTTGGGTCGCTATGAGTAAGTACCAGCACCTAACAACAATAAAGTTTAAAGATTTTTCGTTCTTTAAAGTTTCATTTTGTTGTGCATTGAGTTGCTATGGATCGGTACCGACTGATAGCACCAACAACACCGACAAACTTAAGCAGAGAAGCTAAACTTTCCAAAATTCAAGGGACTTGAATTTCCAAAATTCAAGATTGATTTAAAGGTATTTTTTGAACTCTGTATTAATGGTGTGGTTATGTGGGTTAAGGTGCTTCACTGCAAGGTCAGTTTGAACCACAAGGTCGGTGGCTCAACTTCACCAGGCACTCCTCAGTAACCCAATACATGGACACTATGAGTTGGAATCGACTCGACAGCACTTAACAACAACAACATATAACCGGAAGACCTGGTGTGGCACTGTAGGATAAGCACTGGATTGCTACCCACATGGCTGGGAGTTTAAATCCACTAGCTGCTCCTGGGAAACTCTGTACAGTGTCACTATGAATCAGAACTGACTCACTGGAACTTAACAACAAAAATAATATTATTCATTTGAAAGATATTTTATATTTTCAGTTATTACCTCATTTACTGCCATCTAATTTTGAGATCATTATTTCTGGCATTTCCAAGCAGACCTGGCTATCCATTTGGGGGCAAACAAATATAAACGGCTTTGTCAAAAGTTGAGTGTATACTTTAAAGAGGATAAGATCTTGCTCACTATTATAAACACATCTGGGCAAGATGTACTGGTGACAGTGACTCCCAGCCGCCACCTCATTATCTCATTTATGACTCATGTATTAAGCTGTTGTCTATGCAGCTTTCTCCTAGGACTTGAGCAAATGTCACATGCATTACCAATACTAGGCTGAGAAAAAATCCATGTCAATTTCATATAAAATTCTTCAACAAAAAGAAAACAATAACCGTCTCTCCACATTTTTTGTGCAAAAGAGAAAACAAAAAAAAAAAGTTTTTTTTTTTTTTTTTTCCATATACTGAGTGTTAAGTTTTGGGGATGGATAAGGAAGAATTTAATCAAGGATTTCCTAAAATAATGAGTAACTCAATCCTGAAAAATCACTAAATCCTAAATCTATGAGTACCGTTGGAGTCTTGGTGTGGCACCGTGGGTTAATGCGCTCGACCACATCAGTTTGAGCCTCAAGGTCAGCAGTTCAAGCTCACCAGCTGCTCCTCAAAAACCCTACACAGGGTCTCTATGAGTCAGAACTGACTCTGTGGCACTTAACAAAGAATACTGTAAGATAGGCATGTGGAAGGAAATGTAACTATATGCCGGTTTGGGGCCAATTTGGAGCTTGTGCATAATTTTTAAATCATGAACTTTACTAATTGATGTGCAACATAACCCAAGTCAGGAAGGTTGAATGTATTCTATGATCTAGACTCCAAAATAACAAATTTTAGTCCTTCAGACTTTACAGGTTCTTCAAGTAACACAACTCCTATTTATCAATTTAAATTATTATGAAGTTAGAAAAACTCCTGTTGAAAATCAGGAGTAAATTACCTTCTCTGAAAAAGGCTTGCTAACAGGCATTCCTCAAGCCCAAGCTTTCAAATGGTAACTTGGAGTCAAGATGGATTTCTTTGTCCTTTGAACTCCTGGAGCTAATTATTTATCACTGAGAGGTGTTTTTTTGTATTTTAACAAGAGGCATGCTCCAACCAGGCCAGTATCCATCCTTCATCTTGCCCAGTGCCTTGCATACAATATACACTTGATAACCGTCAGCTGAATGCTAAATGAAATGAAAATCAGGCAGTATAAGAAGGACCACATCAGTGTTTTCCCCAGATAATTCCAGCATGTTTTTTCAGAAAACTGTGAGGAAATAAACCATTTCTGTATGTTAAAGGTGTTATATCTGTTAAAGAAGTACTAGATAACAAAGACAGGTTGCCTGTCAACACACCCATGGCAATGAATCATGTCCATGCTGTGCTAGACATCACCTGAATGCCAGAACAGGAAAGTTTGCAACTGGCCATGCAAACAGTTAAGCATTCAGCTACTAGTCAAAAGCTTGTCATTCCACTCAGAGATGCATCAGAAGCCCTGATAATCTCCTTCCAAAAGGTCACAACCATTGAAAACCCTAAGGAACACAGAGTCCTGGTACAGCACTGTAGGATAAGCACTGGACTGCTAACTACAAGGTTGGCAGCTCAAACCCACTAACCACTCCTTGGAAAGCCTATATAGGGTTACTATGGTTCTGAAACAAGTTAACAACAATCACAAACCAAGGTCAACTGGGAAGCAAATGGTTTTCTGATTTTTCATTCTTTATCCAATGCCATAAAGCATATGGAAAGTTAATTTGGAACTCAAGTTGCAGAAAGAAGAGAATGAATTATTACTCTATGAGGGTAAGTAAAATAATATTGCTGTGATTCGACAACACTTAACAACCACATCACCACAAAATCATAAAACCTTTATTAAACAAAAGTATCAAAATGTGACACTACTGTTTCCTGACATCACCTCCATCTAGGTCTCTAACACCTCTGAAGGTGCTGTCCCATCTCTCTAGCCCTTCCCTCGAGAAGTCTGTGATCTTCTATTGTTGTTGTTGTTAAATGCCGTTAGGTTGGTTTCAACTCACAGCGACCCTGTATAGGGCTTCCAAGGAGCAGCTGGTGAGTTTGAACTACTGACCTTGTGTTTCAAACTGACCTTATGGTCTAGTGCATTATCCCACAGTGCCATATAAAAATGGCAGTTTGGGCATCCTCAAGGGACTCAAATTGTGTTCCTTTAAAATAGTTTTGAATTTAGGGAACAAAAGGAAGTCTGCAGGGACAAGACCAGGCTATAGGGTGAATGGAGTAAGGTTTTCCAACAAAATTCTTGTAGAACAACCCTTGCTACCCTAGAAGAATAAGTAGGTACATTGTTGTGATGGGAAAAATTCCTTGGCACAACTTTCCTGGTCTCTGTCTAATCAATGCCGTTTTCTATTTTCTTTAAACTTCAGCATAATAAGATTGTGTGATCAAACTGTGTGCTTCCAGTAAATCTATCATGATTATTCCTTTGGAATCCTAAAACGCAGTCACCATAACCTTCTGAGCTGACCTCACTACCTTGAATTTAACTGGCCCAGCCACTGGTTTGATTGGACCTGTTTGTTGAAGGCACCCTAAAGAAACTAAGACAAATGCATTCTTGAGAAAACTTGACTGAAGCCAACTGTCCACCAAACCCAAAGACATATTTTATTTGGCATAAAACATGCATCAAACCCACCAGTTGCTCTTTGGGAACCCCATACAGGGTCACTGTAAGTCTGAACTGACTCTATGGCACTTAACAACAATATGAACTAGAGTCCTGGTTTGGTAGTGTAGGTTAAGCACTGGACTATTAACCACAAGGCTGGCCTTTCAAACTCACCAGCCACTCCTTGAACACCCTATACAGGGTCACTATGAGTCAGAACTGACTTACAGCAATAATTAGGGAAAGAAGAAAAGGAAAGAGTATTCAGGATAGAGTACAAAGTTCTGATGGTGGGAGAAAACAAATTGAAAAGAAGGACTAGGAGGAAGACAGGATTGCTTATGCCCAGAATGCAAAAAGAAGACTAGAATTTAGTAGAGATCAGAACTTCAATGGTCTTGTAAGCCACATTATGTTTTGTCTTTGTCATAAGAGCCATATTCTACTTCTCCTGAAAAATTATTGAGGGCAATGTGGTGAAGCTTGATGTAGAGGAAAGAGAACATGCTTCGGATTCAGACAAAATCTCATCTCAGTTAACTACTTCATCCCTTCTTGGTCAAATTTCTCAAATCCTCTCATTTCTTCTACCTTTGAATTTCACTTGTTAAATGCAGATACCATCCACTTTCAAGATTTACTATGAGGTAAAATGATCCAGCATCTTCTGTTGTATGGATTAAATGATTACATGTGAAGTGTATAGAATTCAATAAGTACATAAATTCTAGTTATTATGCTTATTGGAATCTTGCTGTGTTGCTGCAGGAAAAGCAATGGATGGCTAACTTCAAGGATGATGCTTCATACTCACCAGTCACTCCTTGGAGAGCTTATATAGGGTCACTATGAGTGGTAACTGACTTGATGGCACTTAACAACAAGAACATTATGGTTATTATAGTGTTTGGCACATAGTAGACACAAAACAGTTTGCTTCTCACCCCGTTAATCCTTTCCTCTCCCTCTCCCTCTCCTCCATTTATTGGCACTGAAGATACCTCAGCAGTCTCAGAACCTCTCAGGTTGCTAAGATCTACAGGAATGTCTGTACTCAAAGAGAATTCAAAATAAGAATGATGCTAAGAAAAGGGGAAACAGTTAAAAAGTATTTATAGTTATTGCTGTTAGGTGCTGCCAAGTCAGTTCCAACTCATAGTGACCCTATGCCCAACAGAATCAAACACTACCTATCATTCTTCTTGGATCAGCTATCAACACTCGTGGAAGCAGCAGTCAAGAGATCAGATGATGTATTTCATTGGGCAAATCTGCTGCACAG
>NW_006408857.1:2198529-2215269 GCF_000296735.1 Chrysochloris asiatica | reverse complement strand
ATAACGAAGACCATAGAAAAATTGATGCATTTGAGTTATGGTGCTGGAGAAGAATATTGAAAGTGCCATGGGCTGCCAAAAGAACCAACAGATCTTTGTTGGAAGAAGTGCAGCCAGAGTGCTCCTTGGAGGCCAAGATGGCCAAATTTCATCTCTCATACTTTGGACATATTGTCAGGAGGGACCAGACGCTGGAGAAGGATATCATATTTGTTAAGGTGGAGGGTCAGAGGAAAAGAGGAAGACTACCAGTGAGATGGATTGGCTATATGGCAGCATCAATGGACTCAAGCGTGGCAATTAATAGTGAGGTTGGCCCAGGATTGGGCAGTGTTTCGTTCTGCTGTGCATAAGATCACTGTGATTTGGTACCAACTCGATGGCACCTAACAATAACAACATTCTGAGCCAACTTCACAATCACTGTCACACTTCAGCTGCTGCCGTCACTGTGCCAATCCATCTCGTTGGTCCTCTTTTTTGGTGGACCACCCACTTTACCACCTATGATGTCCCTCTCCATGGGACTGGTCACTCGTAACAATATTTCCAAAATATGAGAGACTGAGTCTCCATATCCTGACTTCTAAGGAACATCCTGGCTATACTTCTTCCAGCACAGATTTGTTTGTTTTTAGGTAGCCCATGGTACTTTTTAATATTCTTCTCCAACATTATAACTCAAATTCATCAATTCTTTTACACCCTTCCTAATAAAGTCCTGGTGTGGCACTGTGGGTTAGTGCATCAGACTGCAAAGCCATTTGAACTGCAAGGTTGGCAATTCAAGCTCACCAGCTGCTCCTCGGAAACCCTATACAGGTTCGCTATGGGTTGGAATTGACTAGACGGCACTTAACAACAACAACAATCCACTGTCCAAATTTCACATTCATGTGAGGCTATTGAAAATACCATGGTGCACCTTGGTCCTCAAACCGGCATCTTTGCTCTTGAATTTTTCCTCATAGAATCCTTCAATATTGCAAGTCAAGGTTTGATATTTTTCTTCATTTCTTTGAGTTTCAGAAATGCTGAACATGTTCTTCTCTTTTGATTTTTGAACTTCAGGTTTTTTTGCATTTTATTAAATACTTAACTTTGTTGTCTCAAGCTGCCCTTTGAAATTGTCTGTTCAGCTCTTTCACCTCCTCCTGTCTTCCATTTGCTTTAGCATCTCTGCACTAGACAGCAAGTTTCAGTCTCTTCTTACATCTCTTTTCCTTCTCTGTTGTCTTCTTCACAACTTTTGTTTTCTTCCTGTATTATGTTCTTAATGTCATCTAACAACTCTTCTGGTCTTCAGTCATTAGTGTCTAATGCATTAGAGGTGTTCTTGAGATGATTTCAAAATCCAGGTGAGATATGTTCAAGGTCATATTTTGGTTCTCATGGACTTGTTTTAATTTTCTTCAGCTTCAGTCTGAACTGAACAATTGATGATCTGTTCCACTCTCTGCCCCTGGTCTGGTTTTGTCTGATGATGTGGAGCTTTTCCACCATCTCTTCCACAGATGTAATCAATTTGATTTGATATAATCCATCTGATGTGGTCCATGTGTTTTTTATGTTGTTTAAAAAGGGTATATATTATTGATCTTGCAAAATTCTATCATGCAATCTCCAGCATTGTTTCCCTTCCCAGGCCATATTTTCTAACTACTGATCCTTCACCAGTAATATATCTCGATTGCATGTTTGATAAATTTCTTACTGAAGAAATTGGTAGAATTCTGCAATTTCATTATCGCTAGCTTCCAGTTTCTTTAAAAATTTGAATAATAGTGGTATTAATTTGTCTTCCTTGTAGCCATATGACTATAATACTATAACAGACAGTATTATGGTTCAAGATATATCTTGAAATGTTCTTTCTGATTATGAATACAACACCACTCCTTTTCAATTTGTCATTCCCAGCATAGTAAACCATATGATTGCCAGATTCAAAATGTCTAATATCAGTTCATTTCCATTCAATAATGCTTAGGATATCGATCATTATACATTCCATTCCATTTTTTTTTTTTTTTTTACAATTTCTAATTTTCCTGAATACATAATTCGTAATTCTATGTTCTGATTTTTAATGGATGTTTGCAGCTGTTTCTCCTCATTTTGAGTTGTGCCCAATTAGCAAAAGAAGGTCCTGAAAGCTTTGCTCCATTCACATCATCACAGTCATATTTGAGGAACAGAGCTCTTCTCCAGTCATATTTTGAGTACCTTCCAACCTGAGGGACTCATTTTCTGGCACTACATTTGACAGTAAGGAGCTCTAGTAGCTTAGTGGTTATGAATCGGGCTGCTAACCTCAAGGTTGGCAGTTCGAAACTACCAGTGGTTCCACGGGAGAAAGATGAGGCGTTCTGCTTCCGTAAAGATTTACAGCCTTGGAAACCCTATATAGGGTCACTATGAGTCAGAACCGACTCTATGGTACTTAATAACAACAATATTTGACAGTATTCTGGAGCTATTCATCATGTTTCAATAGTCAATATTCTGGTGTTATCTGACAGTGTTCCACTGCTAGTCACAAGGTTTTCAGTGACTATTTGGAAGTAGTGCATCTCTCCTTCCTAGTCTGTCTTAGTTTGGAAGCTCAGCTGAAACGTAAAAGTTCACCATGGATGACTTTGCTGGTATTTAAAATACCTGTCGCATAGCTTCCAGAATCACAGCAACATGCAAGTCACCACAGTACAACAAACTGAGAAATGAGTGGCATTTATAGAGGTTCCAGTGTATAGAGCTTTAGTGTGACACTGTATGGTCACACTGGACTGCTAACCTCCAGGTCCCCCCAGCAGCTATGTGGGAGAAAGATGAGGCTTTCTGCTCCTACAAAGGCTTACAGGCTCAGATAACCTACCCAGAGTCACTATGAGTTTGAATCAACTTGATTGCAGTGAGTTTAGTTTGGTAAATATATAGCACTATGCCAGACCCCATGAAAGAGAAAAATACATGTTCTCAGTTTCCCATGGTAATAATAATTTGGAATGTAGGCTGAATCCAGTTATGGCAGATCTGATGGGAGTCAACTCTCTGAAATGGCGGCACACACTTCTTTGGTTAGGGAACTTAGTATTTCCCAGGAAATGAATTCAAGCACTGAGCACTATTGCTTAAAGGGTGTAGTACTAGTTCTTACTTTGACAAGCACACTCCAGACTTTCCTTGCGGCAGGGGATCCCAAGTGGAGAGACAGTTTTAGCTTGGACTAATTATCTGGTGGCGGGGGAGGAGATCAGTAATCACCTAGCTACTTTCTTCTGGGATATGGAACTTATGAGGCAAAACTCTAAATGGCAAAGCAATTTACTCCTCCTAAGGTTTTTGGGGGGGAAGGTTACATAAGGGCTTAGTCCCAGTGGTAGTCTGTCCAGGCTCATGGTCCTTCCTTCTTTGTTCACCAGAGCAGTCAGATTTCATTGGCTAGATCTTGTCTTTTCTCAATATAATGAAGAGACTGAATCAGAATGCCCCTCTCCCTTTTCCTAGTAGAGGTAAGAGAAATCCCTTTTCTACCTCCTCTGGATTTGTAACATTACATTTCAGGGACTTACTGACACTGGACTGTTGTTGTTGTGAAGTGCTGTGGAGTCAATTCTGACTCATAGTGCCCTGGATAGGGTTTCCAAAGAGCGACTGGTAATGTGGTTCAAACCAACATTGCAGTCCAGTACATTAACCCACAGTGCTACACCAAGACACTTCACTAGAAAAGTCAATAATGGCTTCACAAGTTTTAGACTCCAGGATTTCAGAACTGGATAGGCAAACCACTTACAATGCTTTCTCTGAATCCATCTGTAAACCCAAGTCTTTTAAGTCAAATGGTAATAATTAATCTCAAAGAAATGTAGACGAGTAACATAAATTGTAAGGCTTGAGTTGATTTGAAAAAATGCTGCCCTCGCCATCTCATTTAGTCCTCCACTATTAGGCAGATATTGTTAATAGCATTCCATTTATATATATATATATTTTTTTGTTTTGTTTTGTTTTGTTTTGTTTTAAGGAGGGTGAATTAATAAGTATTTATGAAATTTAATAGGTCTTTTCAAATCAAGTGCTCTAAATACTTTATCCTATTTATTCTCATCACAAACTCATTACCTGAGAATCATTATTTACATCTTTTAAAGAAGTGGAAATAAAACTTGATGTGATCTGTCCAAGGGACAATGCTATTAAGAATGACACTAGATTCCAGCTATGACCAGCTTCTTGCCAAACCATTAACCCCACCACGGCATTGTAGGATAAGCACTCGACCACGAGGTCAGTTTAAACCACAAAGTGGACAGTTCAAACTCACCAGCCGCTCCTTGGAAACCGCTCCTTGGACTCGGTGGCACTTAACAACAAAGCAACTAAAGAATGGAGTCCTGGTGTGATACTGTAGGATAAGAACTGGAATACTAGCTGCAAGGCCAGCAATTCAAACCCACTAGTCACTGCTCAGAAACCCTATACAGGGTACCTAGGAATCGGAACAGATTCTACAGCACTTAACAAATTAACAACACCAACTAAAAAATTGTGGTGCTGTTCTAGAATCATCTACCTGCATTTCCAGAATACACATAAAGTTTTTATGATATCCTAAGTCAACTGGGTCTAAACCGGCTGGAGTACGTAGGAAGGGGAATGACATAGGATTAGAAATATGGCTTGGGTCTACTCAGATGGGTGTGGAATCATGACCTGGTGCTAACCTGGGAGAGATTACTAGTGAAGATGCTGAAGTGTCTCACTCTTGCCTCAATTCCATGCAACATATTTTGTACCAATTCAGAACAGTATATTGATAATGTTATTATAATAATGTTTACTCTTTTGGAACCATAAAAAGCATGATTTAATCTATCTAGAACATGTACTCCATTCCATTGGTTGCCTCTCTTCCCTTAGTTAATTTTCATTCTTTATATTTAAGCTCAAATACTACTTCTTCCTGGAAGCTTTTCACAATCCCTTACCCACCAACTAGGCCACGTTCCTATACTGCACCGTGTTATAACACAAAAGTATCTACTGTCTTTCAGAACACGTAATCATAATTTTAATTACATATATTTTGACCAGATTCTGGTTTAATTCTATGATTAAGTGTTCATCTATCTCATGAGATTATAATTTCACTTGAACACATTTGAAAACTATTGTATGTGCTGCTTGGCAGTCAATATATACAAAAGAAATGTGAGTGACTTACAGAGGAATAGATCATGGGTAAAGTAGCATATTCAAGATTTAAATCTTAATCTCAACTAAGGGAAGCAGTGACAGGAATCGTTAAAGGAATAATAGAGATTGTTCTACTTTTCCGAATATGAGGAAAATCATTAGCAATTGCAGCATCCAGGAAACTAAATATCAGTTAATTTCAAGAAACCATCAAAACAAAAATGAGCTAATGAAGTGATCTGGTTTTTATTAGACTGACCATAACCAGATGGGTGATGAACATAACTTTTTAATACTGACCATTCCTCTGGTTGGTTTCTGGCAGCACACTTTTAAAGAAAATATTTAAAGTGAAAGCATTTTAGGTCCAAAGTAGTGAAAAGCATCAAGGTCATAAGAAATCTGGGGAAAGTTGCAAGGCTACATGATAGTAGTATTTTAATAGCTGCAGTGTTTCATACAAAAATGGCCCTTGGGATAGTACACAATGAATATAAAGAAGCAGGTTTCAGCTAATTACAAGAAAGGACTTCTAGAGAACTGAGTCATCCAATAATGGAGTAAACAGGTCAGGAGGTAGTGGGCACATAAGGTAGCCAGTCTTCAGATGCTGTATTGAGAATTCAAAATGATCATGCTGATGGAAATATTTTATTAAAGACCCTGAGAGCCCTATAAGATGACATGGAAGTGATTGATTATAACAAAATGTTCAGAAGTCATCAATATGATACCGATTTCAGAGTCCATCATAATTGCTCTTGTTGTTAATTGCCATTGATTCAATTTGACTTATAGCAACCCTGTATAGTGTTTCCAAGGAACGACTGGTGGGTTTGGACCATGGACCTTAAGGTTCAAACTGACCTTGGTAGCCCATTGTTTATCCTACAGTGCCACACCAGGAATATATGGAACTAGTAGCCTTTTGATATCTGTTGTAGCCCTCGATATTGCTATGACCTTGAGAGATACAATTTTTATTTCCAAAGTGCACCCTAAATGCTGAATGCCAAGTTGTTTTTCATAAGGACTCCTCAACAAATTATTTGATTATGAGATATTAAAACTGAAAGAGACAATGTAGGAAAAGGATTTTGTTTTTTCACAGTGGATAATGTATCTATTCAACATATATATGCTAGTAATTAGTAGTGGTTATGTGCCATCAAATGGGGTTAGACTCATAGGTATAGGGCTTCTGTGACTGTAAACCTTTATGGAAACAAAAAGCTGGGAGATTTGAATGCCTGACCTTGAGGTTAGCAGCCTATAACACACTACGCTATAAAGGCTCCTTGATATATATGCTGAGAGTCTACAAATTACACAATATTTTGCTTGCTGATTGGGGAAATAAAAATACAAATACGGCAGATCACTCCCCTTGACCTTACAAATTATATAATCACAATCATTTTCTTTTATTACTGTTGTTGTGAAGTGCCATTGAATCAGTTTCAACATAAAGTGACCCTTTCATAAGGTTTCTGAGGAGTACTGGTGGGTTTGAACTGCAGACCTTGTATTTCGCAGTCCAGTGCTTATCCTGCAGTCCACACCTGGAGGCCTTAACTTTTGTTACACTGCACCTGATCCAAGCCATAGTATTTTCAATAAGCTCATATGCATGTGAAAGCTATCAATGAATAAAGAAGAACCAACAAATCTGTATTGGAAAAAGTACAGCCAAAATGTTCCTTAGAAGCCAGGCTGGCCAGACTTCGTCTTTCATACTTCAGACATATTGTCAGGAGGGACTAGTTCCTGGAGAAGGACATCATGCTGGGTCAAGAGAAGGGTCAGTGAGAGAGATGGAGACCCCCAATAAGATGGACTGGCACAATGGCAGTAGCAATGTGCTCAAGCATAGCAACGATTGTGAGGTTTGAGCTGGACCGAGCAGTGTTTCATTTTGTTGTGTATGATGTCACACACAAAAAAGGAGTTCTGGTAGTGTAGTGGTTACGAATCGGGCTGCGAACCTTAAGGTCAGCGGTTCGAAACTACCAGCCACTCCGGGGGAGAAAGATGAGGCTTTCTACTCCCGTAAAGATTTACACCCTCGGAAACCCTGTACAGGGTCGCTATGCGTCGGAACCGACTCTACGGCACTTAACAACAACAATATGATGTCACTATGAGTTGATACCAATGCTACAGCACCTAACAACAATAATATCATTAATGAGGGGGTTCTGGTGTAGCACTATAGAAGAAGATCAATTTGAAACTCATGATTGGCTGGTCAAACCATCTAGCCACTCCTCGGAAACCCTATAGGATCGGGAGAGTCAGAACCAATGCGACAGCACTTAACAACACTTTTTAAGGAGAAGGACCTCTGATGGTGCCATGTTAAAAGGTTGAAGCCTACCAGCAGTCCTGCAGGACAAAGATGACAATCTGCTCTGTAAAGACGACAGCCTTGGAAACCCTGTGGGGTCGTTCCTATAGGGTTTCTCCGTGCCAGAATCAACTCCATGGCAATGGTGTGCTTTGTTACTACTTGTACTACCCAGGTTTCTTTACATTAAGATTGCATTTAAACCTCACAACAATCCTATGAACTGAGTTGAATCATTTTCTCCATTATTCAGATGAGTAAACAGTAGTTCAGAGAAATTAAATATTACTTCACATCGCAGAATCAGGAGATGGGATTTGAAGCGTACCCATTTGATTTAAAAGTCTGTGCTGGTCTGGCACTAATATTATGCTACTTCCTATCTCATAAACTATAAATGTGGAATATGCCAAGTGATATTAGAAATAATCCAAGGCATTAATGAAGTTGAGAGGAGAAAAAAAAAATGGATTTTAAAAGCCATCACTTGTTTGCTGTTGGAAAAACAACAGATAGTCATTTATGCACTATGTGATGTTATTGTCTTGATAGCCCCTAAAAACATTTCTCTCTATCTATTACATGAGGTAGGTTTATGTGAATTATTTTTACTGGACGCAGTGTGTCTGGATTAAGAGATATCTTTAAAATTCACATCAAATGACAGTAAATATTAAAATTGCACAAGTTGTAACAAAGTCACATATTACTTCTCCCCCACCCTTTTGAATATGCATTTGTCTGGGGAAAGCAGTTGAATGGTTACCCAGAAGAACGTCTGAAGGAGGTAGAAAGTCCAGGGAATTTGCCTTGAGATTAATTCTCCCCCGTTTCCTAATCCCAATGAGTTTCATGAGCATAGGGACGTTTAATAAATGGAAAGTTTCCCCTCTCAGAGGAGGTAGTCTTTGCAACCTGTCTGTTTATCAGGCAGGTTTGGGTGGAATCCGGATAAGGCTTCCTTTCAGATTTCACTTTGGCTTCTTAGAAGGGAAAATAAATATGGACTAGGAATGAGTTTGTCCTTTCAAATTCATCCTCCAAATTTACAGGAAGTGTTCTTAGATTTCTAAAGCTTATGATCCCATATTTTCCTTTATCTCCACAAAGGAGGATCCCTATGAGAAAAAAAAATCCCTGTGTCCTTCAAGTGCTACCCCTTTCCTCACTGGGTATTTCTAGAGAAACCAGAAGTAGGTGGGGCTTTGGCTTCTGAAACTGACCTTGGATAATGTCAAGCTCAGAGTTTTGGCAACCCTTTCCCCTAATGGCTTTTCTTTTGTTTTGTTTTCTCATTTCCTCATCCTAATATTGTTAGGGTCATCAAGTCGATTTCAATTCACAGCAGTCCTATGTACCATTCACTTTATTGAGTCTTCTTTTGTCACTGACCTCCTACTTTACCATCCTAATGTTGCTGTTGCTGTTACGTGCAGTAGAGTCAGTTCCTACCCATAGAGACCCTGTACAGGGTTTCTGAGGAGCAGGTGGTGAGCTTGACCGTCGACCTTGTGGTTCCAACTGACTTTGCAGTCCAGCGCATTAACCCGCAGAGCCACACCAGGAATTCTTACCATCCTAATAAGTCTTACTAACATTGTCTCCAAACTCTGCCCCTAATTTTTCTAAATCAGAACTCATCAGTGCCACCCTTCCACTGCCACCATTAGCTAAAGGGTAGAACCTTTTCACCTGGTGTTCACCTGGTGCTGAACACCCTTCTTCACCTGGTGTTCAGCACTCTATGATGTCACTGCAATCTCGTTTCTACTGCTCCATTCTAGCATCTTCCACTCCGTTCATATTGGTCACTATTTATTCCCACAGCCTACGCTTTCTACTCAACTTGTTTTCCAACACGGTTCCTTTCCCTTAAATATTCTTACTACTGCATTGTTTCTCTTCCGTGAAGTCTTGCTTGAGTCCCAAAATTTACAATGCACCCTTTCTCTGAAATTCAATTGTCTTATGTATACTTTTCCTATGATTCCATCTACCTTGCATTATAATCATATTATATATCTTCTCCATCATATCATGAGATTTTGAGCATGACATCTATATATTCCCAAATCAATATCTCAGGAGGCACTGAGAATGAATAAATATATGAATAAATAAATGAGTGATTTATGTTCTCACATCACTGAAGTTTCTTTTCCAAAGTTCCTTAAGACTTTCTTCAGAACTTATTTAAAGAATTTCATTTTCATTTTATTTCTTATGAACATGTCTCCTAAACTTCACTTATTTTACTGAAAAACTCATACAGTTTGTCCCTATTATTAGAAGTTATAAACTGAGTTGTAGATACTTATATAGAGAGGCTTTGTAAAGGGGAGAAAAACACAACAGTCTTGATACTTCTAGTTTCTAATTCGTTGACTAACGCATTGTCTGTTGGATTCTTTCTTCTGTCTTTCTAACTCTCCACAGAGAACTCAGAGCCCTGGCAAAATCACTCAGTATTGATGGAATTTGTGTTCCTGGCCTATCCCTCCTGCCCAGAACTGCGCATCCTGTTCTTCCTTGGGGTCAGCCTGGTTTATGGTTTAATCGTCACTGGGAATATCCTCATTGTGTTGGCCATCCAGTCAGAAGCCCGCCTACACACAGCCATGTACTATTTCCTGGGAAGCCTCTCCGGAGTAGAAATCTGCTACACAGCTGTCGTTGTGCCGCATATATTGGCCAACACCCTAAGAACCGAGAAGACCATCACACTCCTAGGCTGTGCCACTCAGATGGTGTTCTTCATTGGACTTGGCAGTGCTGACTGCGTCCTTTTGACTGTGATGGCATATGACCGGTACATTGCCATTTGCCACCCTTTGCAGTATCCTCTCATCATGACTTTGACTCTCTGTGTACGGTTGGTTGTGGCCTCTGTAGTCATTGGCTTCTTCCTATCTGTTCAACTAGTGGCTTTCATCTTCTTTCTTCCATTCTGCCAGGCTCGGGGTATCAAACACTTCTTTTGTGATGTGCCACCAGTGATGCAGCTTGTATGCTCCAACAGCCACTTCCATGAGTACTCAGTGCTGATGGCAGCTATGCTGGCCATAGCTGTGTCTTTCTTCCTAATTGCCTTCTCCTATGCCTTCATAGTATCTGCCGTTCTCAGGATCCAATCAGCAGCTGGCCGAAGCCGAGCCTTCTCCACCTGCTCCTCCCACCTCACTGTGGTCTTGCTGCAGTATGGCTGTTGTGCCTTCATGTATCTACGCCCCAGTTCCAGCTACTCCCCCAAAAAAGACCAGCTCCTCTCTCTGGTCTACACACTGGGCACCCCACTGCTCAATCCTCTCATCTACACCCTGAGGAACAATGAGGTGAAAGGGGCCCTCAGGAGAGTTGTTACCAGGAATTATGTTTCCACAAATAAATAGGAGAGGTGTGGTTCCAACCTATATACCTTGGATTTCCATCAGTCTATGTTAATACTCATCTAAAAAGGTGACATACATTACCTGAATACTGTGTTATATATCAGGAGGAGAATATTGAAAGTGCCATGGGCTGCCAAAAGAACCAACAGATCTGTGTTGGAAGAAGTACAGCCAGAGTGCTCCTTGGAGGCCAGGATGGCCAAACTTCGTCTCTCATACTTCGGACATATTGTCAGGAGGGACCAGTCGCTGGAGAAGGATATCCTGTTTGGTAAGGTGGAGGGTCAGAAAAAAACAGGGATACCCCCAGAGAGATGGATTGGCAAAGTGGCAGCATCTATGAGCAACGATAGTGAGGTTGGCCTGGGATCGGGCAGTGTTTCGTTCTGCTGTGCATAACGTCACTACGAGTTGGTACCAATGGCACTTGATAACAACAACAAATGGTGCAAATGCTTACACACTCGAGTTGATTCGAATCCATCTGAAGGCTTCTTGGAAGAAAGACCAACTTATCTATTTTTGAACCAACACATCCTTGACAACCGTAGAGCACAATTCTACTCTAATACACATGGGGTTGCTAGGAATCTAAATCAGATGATACATGGTTTGGTTTTTGGTTTGCTTTTTTTAAACTATGAACCTTAAAAGAAAAAAGAAAAAATTGTACTATATTCAGTCATTTCTCTTCTAAGAAATATATAAGCAAATCAACATAAAGTCTTATATAGCTACAAGTATGAGACTGTATCATTTGCAAAGAAACAGCTCATTCAAAACATTTCAATGGGTGGGGGGATGCAATAAAGGACTTACCTTCAGTCTCTCTCCATCTGAAGCAAAAAAAAGTGAAGACAATCATAGATACATGGAAATAAATAGTCCAAAGTGTTAATGAGCCATGATCCTGAGACCACAAGATCCTGAGACCACAAAAACCAGATGATGCTCAGCTGCCAACACTGATGGCTCTGACAAGAGTCACAATGGAAAGTTCTAGATAGACTGTGAGAAAAATGTGGAACAAAACTCAAAATCATTTATAAAAATATCCTGTACAGTAAAATTTTATTACTTCCTTTTGCCAATGTTGGAATTGAGTCACAGAGACTTTAAGTAACTGGCACAAAGTCACGCAGTTACTAAGCGGTGGAACTGGAATTTTAACTAAGGAATTCCAGCTTCCTGTTAATATTTACAGTAATAAAGTGACAAAAGCAAGGTATAAAAATGCATTTACAGTATGATTCAAATATTTGAAAATTGTACATATTTGAAAATTGCACATGTGGGAAAGAGATTAGATGATACAAGCGTATTAAAATATTAAATATTCATCTCTGGTCTGAGAGATAATAAGCTTTATTTTTCTGGATTATTGATTTTTTGCTTTCCCACATTTTCTATAGTGCAAATGTATTCATTTTAAACTCAAAAAAAATAAGCTTCAAAATGCATTTCCATGTACTAGTTTGAGCCACGTAAGTCACTGATGGTTGACTATTTTTAATCTACAAAGCATCAGGATCATGTGTTCCAAATTAATACATTCATTCACCCATAATTTCCCCATCTTCCCAGCAAGGACTGCCTGCTACCTGTCACTATCCTCACATTGGCACTTCTTCCCCTCCTGATTTCTTTTTCTCTTCATAACGACCCTTCATTTCATTATTTTAATTTACATAGCAGTTGTGAGAAGGACTACAAAATGTGATTCATACTAACCTTATCCCTTCCTTCTTGGGAACAGTCAGAGCTAAAACAGAATTACTCCCCCATAAAAAAGGGATGAAAGAGAGGAGAGAGATTCTCGAGTTGAAGGGTTGCTTTATACCATGCCAGACCAAAGTCAAGATACCACCTCAACTGCATGTGAAATCGTAATTTTTGAGGGATTGGAATGCAAGGAAAGGAAATGAAGGCTAAAGGAAGCAAGAGAGAGGATAAGGGAGGGAGGGAAATTAGGGGAAAGGAATCCGTGTGTATTATAAAACTACCTTTCAGCATTTTGTTTTTAAAATCACACTCAAATTAACCTGCTTGGCTCTTGATTGAGATTGCAATGAAACTACAAACTAATTTGAAGAGAAGTCATATGTCTTAAAATATTGTGTATTAAAATCCATGGCCATATTGCATATGTACATTAATTTATATTTTAGCCTTTTTTTCAGTAAAGTTATGTAACGATAAATTTTCCCAAAAAGTTATATATTTCCCCAGATATTTATACATTTTTCTGTTATGGAGTTCTAGTGAGGCACTGTAGGATAAGCAGTGGACTGCTAACCACAAGGTCAGCAGTTCAAACGCAACAGTCACTCCTTGGAAACCCCCAACAAGGTCAGTATGAGTTAGAACCAACTCAATGGCACTTAACAACAACAACTTTATTGATATATAATTCATATACCATAAAATGCACATATATGAAAATGAGTTGTGACAAATATATATGCCTGTCTAAAGTATGGTTAACCAAGATATGAAGTCTTTCCATAACAGAAATTCCCTCATGTCCTTTTCAGATCAATTCCCTCCTCTAGAGACAACCACTTTTTAGATTACTATTTTAACTATTTATCATGACAAGCTATGAACAACATTGCAGAGAATGAGTACTCCAGAACACTTAATTGTGCTCATAAGGAACCTGTACCTAGACTAAGAGGCAGTTGTTCACACAGAACAAGGGATACTGTATGGTTCAAACTCAGGAAAGATGTGTGGCCTGGTTGTATTCTTTCACCATACTTAGTCTATATTTTGAGCAATATTGGATTATATGAAAAATGTGGCATCAAGATAGGAAGAAGACTAATTAACATATGCAGATGACACAACCTTGCTTGGTGAATGCAAAGAGGACTTAAAATAATTACTGATGAAGATCAAAGATCACAGCCTTCAGCATGGCTTGCATCTCAATGTAAAGAAAACAAAAATGCTTACCACTGGACCAATACATTGCTGTTGTTGTTTAGTGCTGTTGAGTTGGTTCCAACTCATAGTGACCTTGCATATGGTTTCCGAGGAGAGACTGGTGAGTTTGAATCACCGACCTTGCAGTTAAAACTGACCTTGAAGTTGAGTACTTATCCTATGGTGCCACACCAGGACACCAATAAATAGCATCATGATAAATGGAGAAAAGATTGCAGTTGTGAAAGATTTCATTTTTCTTAGATCCACCACCAACACTCATGGAAGCAGCAGTCAAGCAATCAAACAATGTATTGAATTCGGCAAATCTGCTGCACAAGACTTCTTTACAGTATTCCAGAGCAAAGATGTCAGTTTAAGGACCAATGTGCACTTGACCCAAGTCACAGTATTTTCAATAGCTTTACATGCATGTGAAAGTTGGACAATGAAAAAGGTAGACTGTAGATGAATTGATGCATCTGAATTATGATGTTGGAGAAGAATATTGAAAGTATCATGGACTGCCAGAAGAACAAACAAATCTGTGTTAGAAGTACAACCAGAATGTTCCTTAGAAATCAGAATGGCCAGACATGATCTCTCATACTTCAGACATAGTATCAAGAGGGCCAGTCCTTGAGAAGAATATCATGCTTGGTAAAGTGGAGGGTCAGTGAAAAACAGGAAGCCCCTCCACCCCCCCACCCCCCAAAATGAGATGGATTGGCATACTAGCAACCACATAACAATGATTGTGAGGTTGGCACAGGACTGGGCAATGCTTCATCCTGTTGTGTATAACGTTGTTACAAGTCAGAATCGACTCAATGGCCCCTAACAACAACAACAATCATCATGGATGGTTGCCAATATTATTAGGTGCTGTTGAAGCAATTCCAACTCATAGCAACCTTATGTACAATAGAATGAAACATTGTTCAGCCCTGCCGCACCCTCACAATCCTTGCTATGGATGACTTCATTGTTACTGCCACTGTGCCAAGCCATTTAGTTGAAGGTCTTCTTTCTTTCTTTCTTTTTGTGTATCACATAGTTTAATTAATTTTCTGATTTGGGTGAAATTTTACAAAACAATTGGTTTTCTATTTAAAAATTCACACACATTTCCTTTGTGATATTGATTGCAATCATCCCCAGAGCACTGTTCCTACTCCATGTATTTGCATTTCCCTTTGTCCTTCTGCTCTACAGCTTCCAGCCTTCTGAGCTTTATCCCAGAGCAAATGCTGCTTATCTGATGTTGTATAGTGGATTTTGTTCACCTTATAGGACTATCTATAGTCTGGCTAAAAATAAAGTCAGCGGGGTGAGTTCAGTTCCGTGATTGAAGGCTAGCTACTTGCCACATCCTAGGAGGTTCCACCAGTCATTATCATACCAGGAAACCAGGTCTTTTTGGTGTGTGTGTTTTTTTTTAACCATTTTGAGGTTTGTTTTACTTTTTCCTCCCACCATATGCAGGACCTGTAATCCTGATGTGGCGCTATAAGATAAGCACTGGGCTGCTAATCACAAGGTTGGGATGCTAATCACCAGCTGTTCCTTGGAAACTTAGAACTGACTCAACAGAATTCAACAACAGCAATCCAGGATCTGGTCATTCATTCACATGGACCATTAGTCCTTCAGGCTGTTTCCTTTCATCTTTGATTTTCTTCACTCTTCTTTGCTCCAACAGGGATACACCAATAGTTACAACTTAGATGACTACTCAAAAGTTTTTATGGTCTTCCTCTTTTTTGCTTACACTCTACTTTCCCAAGCATGGTATCTTTCTCCAGGGACTGGTCCCTCCTAATAACATATCCAAAGTACAGGAGACAAAATCTCACTATCATCACTTCTAAGAAGCATTCTGGCTATACTTCTTCCAGCACATATTTTGTTCGCTCTTCTGGAAGTTCATGGTATATTATGCAACAATACCATAATTCAAAGGCTTGTACTATTCTCCAATCTTCCTTTTTCACTGTCCAGGATGTGCATGCGTATGAGGTAACTGAAAACACGATGGCTTAGACCAGGTATAACTTCATCTTCAAAGTGCCATCTTTGCTTTTGAACACTTTCAACATGTTTGATTTCTTGACTGCTGTTTCCATGGGTGTTGATTATGGATCTAAGTAAAATTAAATCCTAACCAACTCCAGTATTTTCTCCATTTATCACGATGTTGCTTATTGGTCCAGTTGTGAGGATTTTTATTTCCTTTATTGATTGAAGTGTAATCCTTACTAAAAGGTATAGTATTTGTTTTCAGCAAGTAAGCTTGTTTCATCTGCATATCACATGATATTATTGAGTCTTCCTCCAGTCCTGATGCTTCTCAGGTTATATTTGCTGAGCGTAGAGATTGAATAAGCATGATGAAAGGATACAACCCTGAGGCACACGTTTCCTGATTTTAAACCATGCATTATCACCTTGTTTGTTTGAATGACAGTCTCCTGGTCTATGTACAAGTTCCATAGAAGCACAATTAAGTATTCTGGAATTTCCATTCTCTGAAATGTTATCCACCATTTGTTATGATCCACACAGTCAAATGTCTTTGTTGTTGTTGCCTTTTAGGTGCCATCAAGTTAGTTCTAACTCATAGTGACCCGGTACTTAGTGACCATAAGTACAATGAATGAAACACTGCCCAGTCCTATGCCATGGTCACTATTGTTACTTTTTAGCCCATTGTTGCTGTCACTGTGACAAATCATCTTGTTAGGGGGTCTTTCTCTTTTTTTACTGATCCTCCACAGCCTAATGACTCTTGTCAAAAGTATAAGAGCCAAAGTCTCACCATCCTTATATCTAAAAAGCATTCTGACTATACTTCTTCCAAGAGAGATTTGTTTGTTC
>NW_006408857.1:2196889-2198239 GCF_000296735.1 Chrysochloris asiatica | reverse complement strand
TCAAGTGCAGCTTAGTTCTCAAACTGACATATTTGCTTTTGAATACAGTAAAGAGGTCTTTTGCAGCAGATTTGCCTAATGCAATATGATTTCTTGACTGCTGCTTCCTTCAGCATTTACTGGAGATCCAAGTCTAATGGTCTTTGACAACTTCAATTTTTCTCTATTTTATCATGATGGTATTGATTGGCCCAGGAGCTTGGGTAGCGAAGTGGTTATGAATCAGGCTGCTAATTTCAAGGTCAGTGGTTCCAAACTACCAGCAGTTCCATGGGAGGAAGATGAGGCTTTCTACTTCTGTAAAGATTTATAGCCTCAGAAACCCTGTGAGTCGGGTCACTATGAGTCGGAACTGATTCCACAGCACACTACCACCACCATCACCATTTATTGATCCAGTTGTAAGGATTTTATTTTTCTTTACGTTGTTGTTGTCAGGTGCCATCGAGTCGGGACCAACTCATAGCAACCCCATGCACAGCAGAACGAAACAGTGTCCGATCCTGGGCCAATCTCACTACCACTGCCACACTTGAGTGCATCAATGATGCCACCTGGCCTATCCGTCTTGTTGGGGACATTAAAGTACAATTAATATGAAGGCTGTAGTTTTTGATCATCACCAGTAAATACTTCAAGCCCTCCTTGCTTCCAGTGTGAAGGTTGTATCCTCTGCATATGGCAAGTTGTTAGACTCTTCTTCCAATTTAGATGCTGCATTCTTCTTCATATAATCCAACTTCTCAGATTATTTGCTCAGTTTACAGAATGCTTGAGTTACACACCTTTCCTGATGTTAAAACAATTGGTGTCCCCTCATTCTGTTCAAAAAACTATCTCTTGGTCTGTGTACACATTCCTCAATAGCATAATTAAGTGTTCTGGAAGACCCATTCTTCACACTATTATCCATAGATTTTTTATGAGTCACACTGTCGAATGCCTTTGCATAGTCAATAAAGAACAAGGAAAACATCTTTCTGGTATTCTCTACAGCTTAAGAGGCAAAGCACCATATGCAAATTCCATGTCTTCTTCTGAATCCAGTTTGAATTTCTGACAGTTCCCTGCCAGATGTACTTGTTGCAAGCATTTTTGAATTGTCTTCAGCAAAATTTTACTTGCATGTGACAAGTAAATGATTTCTACATTTTGTTGGATCACCTTTCTTTGTGATGAACACAAATATGGATCTCTTCCACTTGACTGGAGGTAGCTATTGCCTAAATTTCTTGGCATAGATGAGTAAGCACCTTCAGTGCTACATCAGTTTGTTGAAACATTTGAATTTGTATTCCATCAGTTCCTGGAAACTTGTTTGTCAATGCCTTCAGTGAATGCCTTTGCAGT
>NW_006408857.1:2192366-2196464 GCF_000296735.1 Chrysochloris asiatica | reverse complement strand
TCAATTGGTGTTTCATAAATTTGTGAAGCCTCGTTTTTGCCAGTGTCTTCAGTGCATCTTGTACTTCTTCCTTCAGTACCAGTGGTTCTTGATCACATGCCACCTCCTGAAATGCTGAAACATTGATCAATCATTTTTGGTACGGTGACACTGTATTACTTTCATATTCTTTTAATGCTTCCTGCATCATTCAGCATTTTGTCCATTGTTGTTTGTTGTAAGTGTCATTGAGTCGGTTCTGACTCATAGCGACCCAGTGGTAGCAACGATGAGGTTGGGCCAGGACCTGGCAGTGCTTCATTCTATTGTGCATAAGGTCACCATGAGTCAATACTGACTCGATGGCATGCAACAATAACAACAAAAACAACAAAAATCTCTTAATTTTTCTCATAATACTTAGACTTTTTCTACATTTCTTTCATATTTTTCATTAGATTCATAACTAGGTTGCTGCAATATATTTTTTAAAGTTTTTATTATGAATTGAATGATAGTTTACGTGAGAGGACATCAGTTTTACACTCACCCTACTGTATTTCATTTCATTGCAATGATTACAATTCCCTTCATGTACCATCATTCAATAGTATTTGCTTCTATTCCCCTCTGTTTTTTGTGAGTTTTTTTGTTTTTGTTTTTAATGTACACAAAAACACTCAGGAATATATAATCATTTAAACAAACAAAGGGCACATTCTGCTACAGTATTTAGTGCTCTTGAAAATGCTTGTATTTTTAAAATAATGCTTACATTGCAATTGTTTCCATGTCATAATGAATCTACGATTAAACATTATGGAGAATGAAAGGCCTCACTGCTGTAGGTTAATCCTCTTACCCAGACATCCCACAATATTAGTGCAGCTTTATAAGTGACCCCAAGGCAAGACAAGAAAAAATAACTCTGACAATCCACAAGTCTGTGAGAAATTATATATAGCTGTTATTTTAGACTGTGAAGTTTTCGGATTGCCATCATAGAAATGTTAAAGTATTTGACATTGGTTTAGGGATCATCCAAGCTTGGAAAGTGCGGGGAGGAAGCCACTACTCATCTGTCAGTTTGTTGCACTATGGTGACTTATGTGTTGCTGTGATGCTGGAAGCTATATCATTGGTTTTTTAAACACCAGCAGCATAACCCGTGGTGGACAGGTTTCAATGGCATTTCCAAACTAGAGCACACTAGGAAGAAGTAATGACAGACTCATTCGGATTGTTTAGTCACTGAGAACCTATTGGCCAACAGCAGAACATTGTCTGACATACTGCCAGAAGATGAACCCCTCAGTTTGGAGAATACTCAATATACAACTAGAAATGAGCTGGCATCTCAAAGTAGAGTTGAGCTTAAGGACTTAGATGGAGAAAAACGTTCAGTACTTTCATTTGCTGGTGGGCATGACACAAACTTAGAAGAAGCAGATGCAAATACTCCTTAATAATCAGAATGTGGGATATCTGAAGTATGAATCTAGGAAAATTGGAAGCTGTCAAAAATTAAATTGAAGGCATAAAAATCAATATCCTAGGCATTAGTGAGTTGAGATGATCTGGTATTGGCCTTCTGAATCAGACATGCTAATGGATTACTATACCAAGAACAACAAATTGAGGAAGAATGGTGTTGCATTCATCAAAAACAGCACTTCAAGGAAGGCTAGTTAATACCACTATTTTCAAATTTACGCACCAACTACTAACACCAATGATGATGAAATTGAAAAATTCTATCAACTTTTTCCATTAGAAACAGATCAAACATGCTATCAAAATGCATTGATAATTACTGGTGAGTGGTATGCAAAAGTTGGAAACAGAGGATCTGTCATTCAAAAACATGGGCTTGGAGATAGAAAAGATGTTGGAGATCACATAACAGAATTTCACAAGACCAATGACTATTCATTACAAAATACCTTTTTCAACAACCTAAAAGGCAACTCTACACCTGGACCTCACCATATAGAATACACAGAAATTAAATTGGCTGTGTCTATGGGAAAAGATGATGGATGATCTCAATACCATCAGCCAAAACAAGGTCAGGGGCCTACTTAGAACAGACCATCTGTTGCTTATGTGCAAGGTTATATGCTAAAACTGAAGAAATTAAAACAAGTTCACACTAGCCAAAATATAAACTTGAATAAATCCCACCTGAATTTTGAGACCATTTCAAGAACAGAGTTGATGCATTAGACACTAATTACCAAAGACCAGAAGAACTGTGGGATGACATCAAGAACATTATACAGGAAGAAATACAAGAAAGAAAAAAAGATCAAAATGGATTTCAGAAGAGACTGTGAAACTTGCTATTGAGCATAGAGAAGCTAAGGTGAATGGAGGAAATGAAGTAAAAGAGTTAAACAGAAAATTTCAAAGGACAGCTCAAGAACACAAAATAAAGTATTAGACTTAAATGTGCAAATACCTGGAGTTATAAAACCTGCCCTTTAGCAGTTTAAATTATTATATATGCCTTAGTGTTAAAAAGAAAGAAATTAAAATGAATAGAGAAAAATACTGTTAACTGATGGTACATGGAGGAGGAGATTATAACCATTGTAATGAAACAAAGTATATGATTTGTTGAATGTAAAACTGATGATCTGCCCTTTAACTTTCACTCAATTCACAATAAAAACTTTAAGGAAAAAAACAAAAAGAAAGGAAAACACTCTCAGCGTTTTTCAAGCTGGAAGAATTATAGAAAAATGTCAGACCTCAAGTTGCAATACTGAAGGATTTTATAATGAAGAAATCCTGGTGTAGCACTGTAGGATAAACATTGGACTGCTAGCTTCAAGATTCCCAGTTGAACTACACTACTTGCTCCTTAAAACCCCTACACAGCGTCTCTATGAGTCAGAACTGACTTGATGGCACCTAAGAACAACATAAGCAAGATATTGAATTATGCAGGAAGCATCAAAAGAAGCTGGAAGGATTACATAGAATGGCTATACCAAAAATAATTGGCCAGGGCTCCTTTTGTAGAATACAGTGCACCTGACTCGAGTTATGATATTTTCAGTGACCTCATATGCATGTGAAAGTTGGACAATGGATCAAGAAGAATCAATGCATTTGACTTATGATGTTGGAGAAGAATATTAAAAGTACCATGTACTGCCACAAAACAAACAATTCTATGTTGGAAGAAGTATAACCAGAACGGTCCTTAGAAGCCAGAATGGCGAGATTTCATTTCTCATGCTTTGGACATGTTATCAGGAGGGATCAGTCCCTGGAGAAGGACATCGTGCTTGGGAAGCAGATGGTCAATGAAGAAGTTGCCCAGTGATATGGATTAAAACAGTGAGTGTCGCAGTGTAACAACAGTTCTGAGAATGGCTCAGGACAGTGTTTCCTTCTGTAGTGAGTCGGAACCGACTTGATGGCATCTAACTCCTTAGAGGCCAAGATGGCCAAACTTCGTCTCTCATACTTTGGACATATTGTCAGGAGGGAACAGTCTCTGGAGAAGGACATCATGTTTGGTAAGATGGAGGGTCAGAGAAAAAGAGGAAGACCCCCAACGAGATGCATTGGCCAGATGGCAGCATCGATGGACTCAAGTGTGGCAACAGTAGTGAGGTTGGTCCAGGATCAGACATTGTTTCGTTCTGCTGTGCATAAGGTTGCTATGAGTCGGTGCCAACTCGGTGGCCTAACAACAACAACTACAACAATCATTGTAAGAGGTAGCATATTATCAAGAACCAATGGTATTTAAAGACGAAGTCCAAGCTGTACTAAAGACATTGACCAAAAACAAGGGTTAGAGAACTGACGGAATACAAATTGAAATATCTCAACAAACTGATGTGGTGCTGGAGACACTCACTAAGTCAAGATATTTGGAAGACAGCTACCTGACCAACCAATTGGAAAAGATCCATGTTTGTGTCCATTCCAAACAAAAGTTAACCATTGAAATGCAGTTCTGATGACAACACAATCCACTCAGACTGAAAGAGACAGGGAAATTCAAGATGATATAAGGACTCTGGCCCCCATTGTCTACAGCCAGGAAGCCATCTAGAAAAGCTATTCAGTGGCAAACATGGACCTTTTTTTTTTTTTTTT
>NW_006408857.1:2185482-2187561 GCF_000296735.1 Chrysochloris asiatica | reverse complement strand
CCCAGGATCGAACATTGTTTCGTTCTGCTGTGCATGGGGTCGCTATGAGTCGGTTCCGACTCGATGGCACCTGACAACAACAACAACAACAGTATTCATTATACTATTCATTATACATGACTGTATAATTAATACTATCAGACACACAGTAAGTACCATATACCATAATTCTTTCTGTTCGATTGTGCTAAATCTAGAGAACTATATGATATAGGATGTATTTTATAACATATAATTATTTGCAGAAGCTCAGTAATTCCATACAATAAGCACTAGACTGTGAACCACAAGGTCGGCAATTCCAGTCCACCAGCTACTCCCCGGAAGAAAGATGAGGCTTTCAGCATCCATGAAGATTTAATTAGCCTCAGAAAGCCTACACAGAGTTGCTGTAAATCAGACTAGCTTGATGACAATTAACAACAACAGAGACAGAATTATTTGTGATACACTTTAATGTTGGGATACAGATTTCACTTCTTCATGGCACTTTTTGCTTGTTTTTCACATTTTCTTTCTCTTGTCACATGTTTGATCTTCTAGACATCTTGCTGGGAAGCTCATTGAGTTGTCTCAGTCACTTAATAGGTTAAAATACTCAGTTTTTCATCTAGGCACATACATGCAAACTTTAGTAGATTTTTATCAAATGGTTCTATATTGTTACTTATTAAGCTTAATTACTGGTGTTTTATTTAATATCTGTTCAGTCACTCATTTTAGTTGACATTGTTTGAGGAAATAGGCAAAAAAGAGAACGTGGGACAGCCAAAGTATTTATGTAACTACCTGCTTACCTTAATCATTTTACTTTGACGTTAAACATACAAATGGACATTATTCATCAGCCTTTTGATAGAAAGCCAAAAGTTTTACTTTGATTGTGGGTCAGTTGAGTTCACGTTACCTGAAATCAAATGTTTCCCTGTATGCATTGTGTATTCATTTCAATTTTAACATTTTTAACATGGAGTGAAATTTTTGACTCATGTCTAATCTGAATATAAAAATTTTCAACCTTTTATGACCCTCCTTCCCAGTCTTTTACAGTGATCTGTCCTATACCTTATTCTACTTCAATTTCTAGCAACTTGGAACTATCAACACTTGTAATTGTCAAGTATTTCCCAAGTATTCAATTGGTAGTTTTTATTAAAATGTCTCTATATTCACAGTTGCTTTGATTGTACTGTGTAACATTTCACTGAACTGCATAATTATAAAATGACAGTAAATGGTGTAATGAGGTTTGGGAAAAATCCAACTCTATTTATCAGCCTACAGCTCAACTTGTGGGTGTAAAATGCTGGATATAGTAGACTGGCTAAGGATCTGTTGTATTCAGTGTATTAGAGGCATCATCAGTATTCTGTGCAAGAAGGAATGAAGAGTATTGGCTAGTCTGACAAATAAGTGAAGATTAGTTAAGAAACCCTCTAACTACATTACATTTGGAAATTACCACCACAATAAATTTTCTTGTCAGTTCTAATGTTTCTGTTGGTTCTGATGTGTTTTCAATTAGACAATCAAATATTCTGCACTTTTTTCTGCCTTATTCCATTGCTTAGATCATAAAGCAGAATGCGAAACAAAAGCAGTGCTAGTCTTCCTATATCACAATATTTTAGTCTTGATGGGATTTTCGTGTTTTTTTATGTGAATGTGAAACTCTGTCCTTAATAGAACATAAACTCTATTTGTACTTATTTTCATAAATGTAATATTTACTTTTATTAGTTAATTTTAAACTAATTCATTTTTATATGCTTGCTTACATTTTCTTTGTTGGCTTTTGCTCTCTGTGCTTTATTACTATATAGAAACTAGCAGGGGCCCTGGTGTGGCACTGTAGGATATTCACTCAACTGTTAACTGCAAGGCTGTCAGTTCAAACTTACCAGATGCTCCTTGGAAACCCTATAGAGGGTCACTATGAGTCAGGATAGCAACCCTCTCTGTAGGGTTTCTGAGAATCGACTACTGAGTCAGGAGGAGTCCTGTAAGAAAAGTACTGAGCCGCAAGGTCAGTATGTACCACAAGGTCGGCAGTTCAAACTCACCAGTCACTCCTCAAAA
>NW_006408857.1:2177850-2185382 GCF_000296735.1 Chrysochloris asiatica | reverse complement strand
TTTTTTTTTTTACAGAAATATGGGGACTTTTCAGAGAACAGATCCAGAGAGTAGAGCCAATTTTGCAGGGGAAAAAGAAAAACGGATTGGGAAGCCAGTCATAGGGAGAATTGGACTATAATAAAAGGTCATTCCCTGCTGCTAAAGTAGAGGTCCTTGGCAATATGTGACCAATAATTGGATTGCAGAATTACTATGGATTAGGGTCCTGGTTTGGTGCTGTAGGATAGGAACTCGATTGCTAACGGTCAGGTTGGCAGATCAAATCAACCAGTCAGACCTTGGAAACCCTACACAGGGTCACTATGAGTTAGAACCAACTCAATGATACTTAACAACAATAACAAGTGATTACTAAGTGTCTCTTATCCCTCCCCTTTTTTGAATGAAGTGTCTATTGTGGTCCGTATTGGGAAATGACACTCATCACAAGATGTATGGATTTAAACATTTTATCCCAGTGTGGATATGGATATATTTTGCATGCTCATTTTAGCTTCAAAAAAAGGATTTTTCACTTGCTGTTGCTTCTTTCTCTAAATCACTTTCTCTCATCCTCTCCTGATTGGCTTGTCATGCCTTAAGATCATCGTCTAAGTAGTAGCCCAATGTACCGGACATTTCTGTTACATCACATTCCCAGAACCCTTCACTGCTCTACTTTTTCTATAGCAGTTACCCGTTCTAGCACATATTAAATGTTCTTTTTTAAAATGTATTCTTAGTATCTGATTCCCTGCCCCTAAAGATGAAATCTCTATGAAGGCAAATATTTGTCTATTCTGTATAGTGATGTATCATAATCATAGCAAATAGAACCTGACTCATAATTGTTGTTGTTGTTAAATGCCATAAAGTCAGTTCTGACCCATAGCAACCCTAGATAGGGTTCCCAAGGAGCAGATAGTAAGGTTGAACTGTTGACGTAGTTCAAATGATTTTGCAGTCCAGCGCATAAACCCACAATGCCACACCAGGACTCCTGACTAATAATGTTGTTGTTAAGGGCCGTTGAGTCAGTTCTGACCCATAGCGACCCTGTACAGGGTTTCCGAGGCTGTAAATCTTTACGGGAGCAGAAAGCCTCATCTAATAATAGGAACTCAATAAATATGTATTATAAATTGAATAAAGATATTATTGGTAATGGGCATGAGGCAAGAGGCTGAAGGTGGTGAAAAGTTAATGACAGCAATCAAAAGAAAGTGTGTGATTCTACGTACATAAGTTCTGGCAGGAAATGGACAACGGAGAAATACAAGGAAAAGCAACTCACAGGCTAAGTTGGAGTTACCATTACAACCACAAAAGACCATAAAACGATCAGCACAGGCAAGGCTAAGTCAAGAAACAGAAATAAATAGGATAAGGAAAAATAAACCCAGAGGTCAGAAGGAAAGATTATGGTAAAATCCTTTATCAATTTTATGCTTCTCAAGAAAAAGGGCATTGCTCATAGAATTTTAAAGCTAAAAGAGACCATGTTGCTGTTGTTGTTGTTGCTGTTAAGTGCCGTTGAGTTTATTGCGACCCATAGTGACCCTGTATAGGGTTTCCAAGAGCAGCTGGTGAGCTTGAACCACTAACCTTACAGTTCAAACACACTTTGCAGTCTGATGCATTAGCCCACAGCACCACACCAGGACTTCCAATGCTTCATATTACAAATGGGGAAACACATATAAGAACTTCGCTCCTTGTGTTAAGTCAGAAATGATCACATGACAGAACCGGGACTAGATGCCCAGGATACTGTTAGATTCGTGTGTTCTCTATGTCCTATGAGCTTAAGTTGATATAAATGTCTGTCCTCGACAATACCCACTTGGAAAACTTGCTGGAACACAACATCAATAATGAGATGTAGGACAGGAATAAGAATCTGCCTGGAATCCCCAGACAACCACTTTCTATGATGACTACTTAACTTGTGAAAATTTCCCAAAATATTTTCTCTATTTTGATTCAGTTCAAAGGAAACCACTAGGGGAATTCTTCCTCCTTGGGGACTTATTAAATTGAAGGAGATTTCATAAAGGACATTAAATAATCTGACTATATAAGGCAAGACTGGACGCTGCATGAATCTCTCAAGGTCTATTTTCTGTTGTTGAAGAGGATGCTTGTCCTGTCATCCAGGACTTTGCATTAGAATGATCCCATAGTACCACTCTTTCAAAAGGTGATCTACCACCTCAATCCACCATGATCACAAATTTCTAAGCGGTTTGTCCTAGACATCAACATGCAGGAAAGACTTGCATCTGTTTATCTGGCTAATGTAATAGTATCTTCTACTAGCCACTTGTTATCTCTGGGGAAAACTGCACAACATGAAGTTTGTGGACCTTTGCTACATGTTACCCTCTGAGAAGAGGACAGCTAGGGACACTGAGCCCTCTGAGAGAGTTCCCTCTATCATCTTTGGCAGAAACTCTTAGGATCTCAGCAAAAAAAGTTTACCTGCACTTTAGTGCCTTTCCTTAGGTGACCGATGGAATGAAACAAACTTCAAAGTGGTAAGAGAGTATTACCTTAAGAAACATCATTTCTTTGATTTGAATTGTTTTGAATTGACTTCTAAAAATAATAATCAATACAAATTTCCATAATGCTATAAATGCTAATATATATCAACATAGAATTGTGGCAAACAAGAATTGTTAGAATCCCGATTACTCTTCACTTTCACAGATATCATAAGGAGAACTCAGGCAAATGGTTGAAGAGCCCAACATCACTTACTTATTAATAAGTGTTAAGACAGCTTGGAGCTCAGTTCTTCTGTCATTTTTCAATGTTTCTTTCATTTAAAAAAAAGAAAAAAATTCCATTGAGTTAATTCATAGTTACTATATGTGACAGAGTAGAACTGCCCCATGGGGTTTCCAAATATATAATATTTATGAAAGCAGCTGGCCACATCTTTCTCCCACAGAATGGCTGGTAGTTTCAAACCACAACACTTCAGGCAGCAACTGAGCACTTAACCACTGTGCCATTAGAGTTCTTTCGTCCTTTCATAGGTCCAAACGAAAGAGTGTGGCATGGAAGACACTTTTTCATATAGCATCATTAAACCATAGAGAGTCTAATAGTGCTGTGTGAAAACAGTATTTTTGAATGAAATAGAGTTGGAAATTTTTTGAGTTTAAAACTAAATTGGTTGCTTTATAAGAGAACCTCACAGAACTTTATTGTGTATGTTGTGATTCTCTAAGAAAAGGAGTGAATGTCTTCCAACTTGACCACAGAACCTTTCATTTCTGAGTTGTCTTGAAGGATTCATGCTCTAAGGAACACAATTTAGAAGTTCATTCCTCAGAACATTGGAATTTATTCTTATGTATCTTGTTCCCTTACAAGTTGGCAACTATGCCTTTTAACTCGCTTATATTCCTCCACCTAGCTGACTCCAAGACTTGAGTTCATAACAGGTAATTAATGTCTGCCTATTTGATTTATTTATAAATAAGGCACAATGGTCTTACAGCTGTGGGGATAGAGGTGTTCTGAAAGTTCATAGCAGAATCCCCTATCACTAGAGATAGAGAAAGATGAGAATCAGGGAAATCTTTCTGAGAGAGGTGACACATGAACTGAGCTATGATTGAGGGGTAGGGCATAGCTCTGGAGTCTTCAGAAGAGTGTCCCAAGCAGAGGTAGTAGAAGATGGAAAGGCTAAATAGCAAAATAAATCATGACAAGGGACTGAAAGTGGTTCACTAGAATTGGCAAAGAGTGCAACAAGGAAAATGGGAGAAAAATGCCTTCTAGTCGTCAGGCTATAAGCTAAATGCATGTTACTGTGAACTCTCATAATAACTGTTATATTACATATGTAACTTTTTAAAATGAGGTTCAGGAAAGTTAAGTCGATTTCCCAAGGTTTTATAATTAGTAAATAGCAGATCCAGAATCCACATTGAGAGATTGAATGTCTTCTAAAGCTGTAATTAACTGAGGAGTTGCTCAGTGATCAGTGGTACAGAGAAATAATTTGATACAGTTCTGACGCATTCACAAATTGTTCCACAAAGTTTTTAAGAATTATTCCGTTATTTTACAAAGGAGGTTGCTTTTCTTGTGTGTGCACATAGGTCCAGACTGAGGTGGGCATTCATTTCAGTTGCGTTGCCAGAATCGTAGTAATGTGTAACCTTGCAGTTAACAGTCAAGTGCTTATCCTATCAGCACTCCGTGTGTATTAGGCATATATATATATACATTGTTGTTGTTGTTAGGTGCCTTCAGTTTGGTTCAGACTTATAACGACCCCATCTACAGCAGATTGAAACACTGCCCAAGCCTACCCCATTCTCATGTTCATTCCTATGTTTAAGCCCACTGTGGAAGTCACCGTGTCAACTCGTGATGTGGAGGGTCTTCCTCTTTTTCACCAATCCTCCATTTTACCAAGTATGATATTCTTCTCCAAGGACTATCACCTCCTATGATATGTCCTTGGGACATGTGACAAAGTCTTCCCATTCTCTCTTCTAAGGAACATCATGGCTATCCTTCTTCCAAGGCAGACTTGTTTCATTCTTCTGCCATTGAAAAGTAGTACATACATTACAGATTGTAATATTGTTCTAACAGCAATTGAAGGATACACTGCTACCTAGAAGAGTTTCTTAACTTTATCCAATTTATTGGTTATTTTCTATCATCTATTTATCAATTGGACCCATCCATTTGTTGTTGTTTAGTGCCATTGAATCAGTTCTGACTCATAGCGATCCTGTAGAGGGTGTCCAAGGAGCGACTGGTGGCTTTAAATCACCAGCCCAGTACTTTTCCTACAGAGCCACACCAGGACTCCTTAAAAACAAATATAAATAACTAACCATGAGATTGAGAAACTCCCAATCCATTTGGGGCTCAAGTAATTGCACTATGATTAGACTGTAGATGGAGCCAATGAATTGACCTTGACATGAAGTTTAAAGACCATGAGCTTTAACTACAAAATGATTTCAATTCAATTCTAATCACATCAGTCATACTAGGAATGCAGTGGTAACAAGACAGACATTCTCAGACTTTTCCAATTCGGTGGTTATCTGTTCACGTTGTCTGTGTGTAAATAAATGGATGGATTCCATTGATAAACAAATGACAGGAAGGATAGCAATTAAATTATCAGTTTGCTTGTTGGACCAATAATTTGATAAAGTTAGGAGATTCATTCACTCATGCTGGGGATACAGTGGTGAACAAGACAGACATTCTCCACCATTGTGAGGCTTCTACTACAGCCCTGATGAAAACGTTTCTCAACTTGGCATTGTTAGGAGCTCATTGAATTTCTGTGGGTGGTGATGGTTGTAGGGTTGGGAAGAACTCTGAGAGCAGCCTTGGAAGAGTACTAGGAGTCTGAAAATAATAAATGCAGTTTATGGATTTGAATGAGCTGTTAAATGGTAAAGAAACAAAGTTTTGAAAGCTTCACATCATATAGCAATTGTTGTGCCACTGAGTCTGTTCTGACTCTTAGAGACTCTGTATAGGGTTTCTCAGAGGCGACTGGTGGATTTGAACTGCTGACCTTATGATACGCAGTCCAATGCTTATCCAATACAACTCTGGTAGCAGTGGTGGTTACGTGCTGTGGAGTCAGTTCTGACTCATAGCCATCCTATATAGGGTTTCCAAGGTTGTAATTGTTTAAGGAGTAGAAAGCATCATCTTTCTCCAATGGAGCTGCTGGTAGTTTCTAACTGCGGACCTTGCAGTTAGCAGCCCAATTCATAATCCACTATGCTACTAGAGCTCCTTAATACATCTCTGTTGTTGTTGTTGTGAAGTGCCGTTGAGTTGATTCCAACTCATAGTGACCCTGTATAAGGTTTCCAAGGTGCAGCTGGTGCATTTGAACTGCTGACCTCATAGTTCAAACCAACCTTAAGGTCCAGTGCTTTATCCCACAATGCCACTTGTTGTTGTTGTTAAGTGCTGTCATGTTGGTTCTGACCATAGTGACCCTGTATAGGGTTTCCAAGAAGTGACTGGTGGGTTTGAACCACCAACCTTGCAGTTCAAACAGCTTTGCAGTCTGGCGCATTAACCCACAGAGCCACACCAGGGCTCCACAGCGCCACTGGTGGTGGTGGTTATGTGCCGTGGAGTCGGTTCCAACTCATAGCGACCCTGTACAGGGTTTTCGAGGCTGTAAATCTTTACAGGAGCAGAAAGCCTCATCATTCTCCCACAGAACAGCTGGTGGTTTTGAACTGCTGATCCTGAGGTTAGAAGTCTGATTGGTAACCACTTCACTACCAGAGCTCCCACAGAACCACTAGAGGTACCTTATTCTCCACTCTGGAAAAGATAAGAATGCAAGGGTAAGTCATAAGGAAAATGAACCATTATACTAAACTAGAGGGGAGTTTATTGGATGCTGTTAATTCACATATTACACATTTAAAACATTTAATCTTCTTAAATTCCCTGTAGGTTTCATATTCATGTACTTAATCAGACATAGGGGATCCAAGGCTAATCAAGTAACAAAGTTTGTTGTAGTTAAGTTCTGACTCATAGCCACCCTGTATAGGGTTTCTGAGGAGTGGCTGATGAGTTTGAACCTCCAAATCTTGTGGTTCAAACTGACTTGCAGTAGAGTGCTTATCCCACAGTGCCACACCAGGATTCCTCAAGTAATATAGTGTCTGTGAAAGTTAAATTAGGCAAGGTTTCAACACAGATTTCAATGACTACAAATCCATAAACTTTATACTCTACAGATCTTCCTTCCCAAGATTATACTGAAATACTAGAGGATGAAGAAAAGTTTTGAATACATTATATGGTTGCAAAAAAATAGTTAATCCATACTGAATGTTTACACTGTGCCTGGACAGTCCTAAGTACTTCCATAAAATAACTTCTAAGTCTCACAACAACCTGAGATGGTTACAAGCCAAAACAAAACAAAACAAAACTTGCTGTTGATTTCATGACAGTTCATGGGGATCCATGAGTTTTCAAAGGGTTTCAAAGCTGTAACTTTTCAGAAGCACAGATTGCCTGGTCTTCTTTCTGAGATGCCTCTGGACAGTTTTAAACAGCCAACCTTTCTGTTGTAGTTAAGCATTGAACAATTTGAACCACCCAGGGACTCCTACCTGAGAAGGCAGGTATGTCTGTTTTGAGTTTCATTTTACAGATAATGGAACTGATGCTCATAGGAAACAGAGTCAGATGATGGACATAGTGGTTCAGACAAGGGACTCTGGAGCCAGATGGACTACATTTAAATTCTCATTCCAACACTTCTTAGCTGTGTGATGTTGGACTAGTTACTTACCCTCTCTGTACCTCAATTTCCTCATCTCTAAATCAGGGCATCATATGTCCTTTTTAGAGGGCTAACAGTATTCATTTTTTTCTTCAGTTCCCCCAGCTTGAGAAATACTGACCGTGTTGTTCCCTTTTGGTTTTCTAACTCTAAATCCCTGCACATTTTATTATAGTATTTGGCTTTATCTTCTCGAGCTGATCTTTGAAATTTCCTGTTCAGCTCTTGC
>NW_006408857.1:2162911-2172680 GCF_000296735.1 Chrysochloris asiatica | reverse complement strand
GTTAATGTGCTAGACTGCAAAGTTGGTTTGAACCACAAGGTCAGCGGTTCAAGCTCACCAGCTGCTCCTCAGAAACCCTATGTGGGGTCACTATGGGTCAGAACCAACTCAATGCCACGTAACAACAACTGGTAATTTGTCCCCAAACATTGTGATTGGAAACTAGATGCTACATAGGCAATTGCAAAGTCAAATTTGAAATGGATGCTTTTATTCAGGCGGTTAAACAACTCAGCAATTGATGATCCAACGCTTTTATTCTCTTTTTGCAGGAGAAATGTTTGCATGGAACTTTGTCCTCAACCAGTCTGGCCCCACTGAGTTTGTGTTCCGCATGTTCACTGCCATCCCGAAATTCCAGGTCCTCCTCTTCCTTCTCTTCCTCCTCCTCTACTTGATGATCCTTTGTGGCAACACAGCTATCATCTGGGTGGTCTGCACCCATACCTCCCTCCGCACTCCGATGTACTTCTTCCTGTCCAATCTATCTTTCCTAGAAATCTGCTATACTTCTGTTGTGGTGCCCTTGATGCTCTCTAACATTTTGGGGTCCCAGACGCCCATTCCCTTGGCAGGCTGTGGGGCCCAAATGTTCTTTTTTGTCACCCTTGGCAGTACCGACTGTTTCCTCTTGGCAGTTATGGCATATGATCGTTATGTGGCCATCTGCCACCCACTGCACTACACCCTCATCATGACCCAGAAATTGTGCATCCAGATGGTGGTTGGGTCCCTGGCCCTGGCCCTTTCCCTCTCACTGCAGCTCACAGCCTTAATCTTCACACTGCCCTTCTGTGGGCACCTCCGGGAAATCAACCACTTCCTCTGTGATGTCCCTCCAGTTCTGCGCCTGGCCTGTGCTGACACCCGCGTGCACCAGGCTGTCCTCTATGTGGTGGGCATCCTTGTGTTGACTGTACCCTTTCTTCTTATCTGTGTTTCCTATGTGTTCATCACACTGACCATCCTACGCATGAATTCTGCTGAGGGCCGCCACCGGGCCTTCTCCACCTGTTCCTCCCACCTCACAGTGGTCTTGCTGCAGTATGGCTGTTGTAGCCTGGTCTACCTGCGGCCCCGATCCAGCACCTCAGAGGATGAGGATCGACAAATTGCCCTGGTCTATACCTTTGTCACACCCCTGCTCAACCCCCTGATTTATACTCTTCGAAACAAGGATGTGAAAGGTGCTCTGAGAAATGCTATCATCAACAAAGCAGCTTCTGACACCCATTGAAGACTGGGTCTTCAAAGTCACCATGAAAATGAACTCTTTACTACAATATAGAATTGCAGTTCTACATTTTGATATTTCTCCTTTGCTGTATTTGCCCCAATCTGCACTCATTTGCCAAAAGTGCTTTGAATTAGATCTGAAGATTTGAGCACAACTTCCAATGTAGGTACCTCTAATCTAGTTGTTAGTAGAGTCAGCCCCTAGCCCATGACCGTCTAATTCACAACTGAATGAAGAAGTTACTAGGGCCTGCTCCATCCCCATAGCAGGTTGCAGATGAGATTGTTGTCATCCATAGTAATCTCTAGGGTTTTCCTTGGTTGGTTTACAGAAAGAGGTCACCATGATTTCTTTCTAGTTTAGAAGCACCACTGACTGTTGCGCATCATAGCCACACACTCCTCCACTGGCAGATGGTGGAGGTTGCACATTAAGTACAGAGACTGGAAATCATACCAAAGGCTTTTGCCTAGAAGGTGAGAAGTATACCACAAAACCAATAATTCCTTCTTAGTGGACTTAGCTGAATTTTAGAAGTTCATGGCTCACTCATGGCAACTATTCTATTAGGAAGTACCAATACATGCTATGAATAAAAGATGCTCACTTTTAGTCCTGGTGTGGCACTGTAGGATTAGCACTGGACCACAAGGTTGGTTTGAACTGCAAAGACGGTGACTCGGGGGTACTAAACAACAACAGCAACCTTTAGAGAATCTGCCTCTTCAGTTGTTGTTGTTAAGTGCCATCAAGTCAATTCTGATCCATAGTGACCCTGTCTAGGGTTTCTGAGGAGTGGCTGGTGAACTTGAACTACCAACCTTGCTGTTCAAACCAACCTTGGCAGTCCAGTGCACTAACCTGCAGTGCCATACCAGGACTCCTCTTAAGTAGTCAATGATAATAAATTATCCTGTGAACAATGCCTTAAGGAATACTTATAAAGACATATATTTTACTCAACTAAACTTTTTTTTATTGTTTTAGATATTAGTGTATAGCAAACAATGGTTTATTTCATGCACTTATTTCCTTCCTTCTATATTTCCCACCTGGACACCGCCTTTTTTTTTTTTTTTTTGCCATTCTTCCATGCCAGTAAAGGGACAAAGATGAGCATTCATTGGCTAAGCAAGTATGTTGCTGTTGTTGTTAGGTGCCATTAAGTTGGTTCCAACTCATAGTGACCCTATGCACAACAGAAGGAAACACTGCCCAATCCTCCACCATTCTCACAATCTTTGCTGTTGTGTTGTTAAGTGCCATCGAGTCGATTCTGACCTATAGTGACCCTGTATAGGGTTTCCTAGGAGCAGCTGGTGAGCTTGAACCACCGACCTTGCAGTTCAAATGGCTTTGCCGTTTGACCTATTAACCTACAGCGCCACACCAGGACTCCACAATCATTGCTAGGCAAGTCAAAACCTGTGTAAGCAGAAAACTATCAGAGAAGGAAAATTCACATGTTTTCCACTAACAGAAGATGATAAAAAGCGGCAGCATGGGCTGTTGCTTCTTTATGTAGGGATAGCTGTGCCCCGACTCCAGAGAAACCTCAAGTCAGATCAACTTCGCGCTCTGAGACTCAGAGCAGCCATCCCGCTGCTCAACTTTCTCACAAACACCCTGAGGAACAATGAGATAAAGAGGGACCAAGGGAGACTTCTTACTAGGAATTCCTTTCCTAGGACAGTTAGGGAAGGGAACAGCCTGTCAAGAAAGGGTCTTGATCTAGTCCACAAACTGATTTTAGTTATTTGCATATTATTTTTCTATTATGTTGGATTTGTCCATGGATTTTGAAGTTTATTAATTCCTTCCAAGGAATCAATGTTTTTTTTCTTATTGATGCTTTCTATTTTTCTGTTTTCTAACTCATCATACTCTTTGATGGAATCCTTATTAATCTTTTCTTCTGGAGAGTGTATTTTTAATATAAGAAGTAGAAAAATTGAACAGAACTATAACCAAAGAAGAAACTGATCAGTTAGTTTTTAAAAACTCCCAACAAGAAAAGTCCAGGCCCAGATGGCTTTACTGGTGAATTCTAACAAACATTCAGAGGAGAGCTGATACAAATTACATTCAAACTATTTCAGAACATAGAAAAAGATGGAAAACTCTCAAGTACATTTTATGAAGCAAGCATAATCCTCATACCAAAATGAGGCAAAGTCATCATTAAAAAAGAAAATTATAGACCAATATCCCTCATGAACAGAGTCCTGGTGTGGCACTGAGGACTAACACACTAGACTACAAGGTCCATTTGAACTGCAAATCAGTGGTTCAAACTCACCAGCTACTCCTTGGAAACCCTATTCAGGGTCACTATGGATTGGAACTAACTCAATGGCACTTTACAACAACAATCCCTCATGAACATAGATGCAAAAGTAATCAGCAAAATCCTAGCCAATAGAATTCAACAACATATCAAAAAATAACATATCATAACCAAGTGGGATTCATATCAAATATGGTTCAATATTAGAAAAACAATCAACATAAGTCACCACATAAATAAAACAAAAGAAAAGAATCACATGATCGTATTAATTGATGCAGAAAAGACATTTGATAAAATACAACATCCATTCCTGATAAAAACACTCAAAAAAGTAAGAAGAGAAGGGAAATTTTCCAACATAATTAAGAGTCCTGGTGTGACACCATAGGAAAGGCAAATGACCTCAAGGTCAGTTGAACTGCAAGGTTGGTGGTTCAAACTCACCATTTGCTCCTTGGAACCCTGTGCAGTGTTGCTATGAGTAAGAACCAACTCTATGGCACATAAATACAATAAGAGTATGTGTACAAATCCAGCAGCCAAAATTACTCTCAAGGGGAAAAAACTAAAAGCATTCCCTTTGTGAACAGGAGCCAGACAAGAATGCCCTTTATCACCAACTCCTATTTAATATTATGTTGGAAGTCTTAGCCAGAGCTATAAGACAAGAAAGAGAACTTAAAGGATTCTGAACTACCGACGAAGTAAAACTCTATTTGCAAATGATATGATCCTATACATTGAAAATCCCAAATACTCTGTAAGAAAATTATTGGACTAATAATTTAAGGTATAAGGAAAATCAATTGGATTCCTCAACACTGATAAAGATAGCTCTGAAAGTGAAATTTGGAAGATACTACCATTTACAATTGGTTGGTTGTGGGTTACATGCTGTGAAGTAGATTCTGACTCATAGCGACCCTGTATAGGGTTTCCAAGGCTGCAAATCTTTATGGGAGCAGAAAGTCTCATCTTTTTCCTGTAGAACAGCTGATAGTTTTGAACTGCTGACCTTGAGGTTAGCAACCCAACTAATACCCACTGCACTACCAGAGCTCTTTACCATTTAAAATAGCCACACAAAAGATGAAATACCTCAGTATACATCTAACCAGAGAAACAAAATACCTATACTAAGAAAACTATAAGACTCTACTACAAGAAACCTAAAGATACTTTAAAAAGTGGAAGAGTATACCATGCTCATGGATAGGGAGACTTAACATGGTGAAAATGTAAACAATATCCCCAAACAATCTATAGGTATAATACAATCCCAATCCAGATTCCATGTCATTCTTTAAAAAGATGGAAAATCTGATCACTATATGGAAAGGAAAGGGATCTCAGATAAGCAAAACACTGCTTAAAAAGAAAAAGAAAGTTGGAGGCCTCTCAGTCCCTGATCTCAAAATCTACTACACAGGCACATTGATTATTACATCCTGGAACTGGTACAATGAATGATACATAGCCAAATGGTACAGAATTGAGAACCCAGAAGTAAATCCATCCAGATACCACCAACAGATAGTGGTTACGAATCAGACTGCTAACCTCAAGGTCAGTAGTTCAAAACTACCAGTTGTTCTGTGGAAGAAAGATGAGGCTTTCTGCTCTTGCACAGATTTGCAGCCTCAGAAACTCTGTGCAGGGTCACTATGAATCGGAACCGACTCCACGGTACTTAACAACCACAAAACATATTAAATGGGGATGAGATAGTCTCTTCCACAAATGGTGCTGTCAAAACTGGAAATCAATTTACAAATGAATGAAACAAGACCCAGATCTCACATCACCTACAAAAACAAACTCAATGAGGATTGGAAACTTAAACGCAAAACCTAAAACTATAAAGATCATCAAAGAAAAAATAGGGACAAACCTAGGAGCTCTAAAACATGGCATAAATGCACGGCCAGACATAAACTAAAACATACAAATGCTACTGCATTTGAATCCTTTAAGCTCTCTTTTTTTGAATCCTTTACGTTCTCTTTCTTGTCTTATAGCTCTGGCTAAAACTTCCAACACAACAACATTTTTAGTATATGAGTCAGTTCTGACTCATAGCAACCTTGTGTAAACTTATTGTTTTTTTGTAAGTGCGGTTCAGTCAGTTCCAACTCATAGTGACCCTGTATATGGTTTCTGAGGAGTGACTGGTGAGTGTGAACCATTGACCTTGAGGTTCAAACTGACCTTGTGGCGCAATGTTTATCCTACAGCACCACACCAGGGCTCTATGAGGCTATAAATCTTTATCAGAATAGAAAGTTTCATCTTTCTCCCACGGAACTGCTGGTGAATTCAAATTGTTGACCTTGTATTTATCAGTCCAACATGTAATCCACTAGTAGACTGGGACCTCCTAAAAATTAAACACTTATGTGCATCAAAATATTTCACCAAAAGAATAAAAAGGAGCCCACACACTGGGAAAAAATATTTTGCAACAACATATCAGGTAAGGAACTAGTCTCTGAAAATTACAACACTTCTACAAGAAAAAGACACACAAATATTCCACCAAGGAATACATTCAGGCAGTCAACAAATATATGAACAAATGTTCATGAGCATTAGTCATTGTTGTTGTTGTAAAGTGTCCTTGAGTCTGTTCCAACTCTAGTGACCCTATATAGGGTTTCACAGAAGCAGCAGGTGGGTTTGAACTGCTTACCTTGTGGTTCACAGTCTAGTACTTATCCTAGAGTGCTACACCAGAGTCCACTGTTGGTGTTGTTACTAAGTGCCACCAAGTCAGTTCCAGTGCATTGTAACCCTGTATAGGGTTTTGCTGGTGAGCTTGAACTGAAGATCTTGCAGTTCAAACCAACTTTGCAATCCAATACATTAACACACAGCACCATACCAGGACTCCATTGTTTGTTGTTAGATGCCATCGAGTTGGTACCGACCCATAGCGACCTTATGAACAGCAGAATGAAACACTGCCCGATCCTGGGCCAACCTCATTACTGTTGCCATGCTTGAGTCCATCGATGCTGCCACTTTGCCAATTAGAGATATGCAGATCAAAGCAACAATGAGATATCATCTCATACCAGAATTAATAGCAAATTTCAAAAAAAGAAAACAACAAATGCTGGCAGGGGTGTGGAGAGACTGGGACTTTCTTACATTGCTGGTGGGACTGTAAAATGGTTCAATTATCATGGAAAATGGTATGGTGCTTTCTCAAAAAGTTGGAAATGGAAATATCGTATAACCCAGCAGTCCCTCTACGTGGTATACATCCACAAGAAATAAGAGGCAGGACACGAGAAGACATGCACCCCGATGTTCATTGCAACACTGTTCACAATAGTGAAAAGATGGAGGCAGCCTACATGCTCATCAATGAAAGAATGAATAAATAAACTTTGGTACATACACACAATGGAATACTATACAACATTAAAGAATAACAATGAATCTGCAAAACACCGCATAACATAGATGAACCTGGAGGTCATTGTGCTGAGTGAAATTAATCAGTCACAAAGGATAAATATTGTATGAGACTACAATTGTAAACACTCAGGAAAGGGTTTTAATGCTCAAAGGAACATTCTTTGATAGTTACCAGGGAGAGAAGGGAAGGGAGAGTAATTCACAGGATAGAGGGTAGACACATATTAACTCAAGTGACAGGGAGGGCAGCTTACAAGAAGTGGGGAGGTTGGCAGAAGAATGATGAAAATAGGTGAAGACACAGGGCAGAGAGGCATGCAAGGGCTAACAGGAATAGAGGTAAATAGTGCTATATACACAACCATTCAAATAATCCAAACACTTTTGGTGAAAAAATGAAAAGAAAAGAAAAGAAAAAAAGAGTGCTATATATATAACCTTGGAACAACTGTGCTCTGCAGGTAGATAAATGGACAGGACATGGGCTGAATGGATGTGAGAGGAGAGATGGGAACCTACCCATAAATACATAAGGGTTTGAGAGAGGACATTTGTACATGGATCTTTGCCTTTACTGCAAACAGCAATGAATGTGGTGGAGCATGCTGGTAACTGCCGTTGAGTCATGGTGGAGCATTGTTGTTGTTGTTACGTGCCATGGAATCGGTTCCGACTTATAGTGACCCTGTACAGGGTTTCCGAGGCTGTAAATCTTTACAGAAATGGAAAGCCTCCTCTTTCTCCCGTGGACCGGCTGGTATTTTCGAACTGCTGACCATGAGATTAGCAGCCTGATTCGTAACCATTACGCTCAGGGGCAAAATGAGTAAAACATCTTAGATATTATCAAACACTTTAAAATGCATTTCTGTCTCTGGGAAAACTATGGTCACATAGTCCACAAAGACATCCTACTTTGGTGAGTTGTTGTTGTTAAGTGCTGTCAAGTTGGCACTCATAACAATGCTGTGTAGGGTTTCCAATGAGTTTGAACCATGAGTTTGAACCGTTGAGTTTGTGCTATTGCTAGGCAGGGCAGAGGAAAGCAAGAATCTTCTGGGACCTGATGGGCATCTTTGACTGTCTATCACCATCTGTGGCCTAAAGAACAATGACTTCTATTAACATCTTCCTTCCAAATTTTCAAAAATGTTTTCTTTTGGCTACCTCTAATTCTGAAATCACACAAGGAAGATGATTGAGGGAAACTAACTCCCAACTTGAGTCAAGTTGATATAGAGAGGAGGTGGACACCCCTTTCTGAAAGCCTGTACAAGCACTGCGATTCAAATGCATAAAGAATGCTTTACCCTCCATCATCAGGGCTATCCCATACAAAGCACCTGGGACCAAGTTGTTGTTGTTGTTGTTGTGTGCCATGGAGTCAGTTCCAATTCATAGTAACCCTCCACAGGGTTTCCGAGGCTGTAAATCTTTATGGGAGCAGAAAGCCTCATCTTTCTCTCGTGGAACAGCTGGTAGTTTCAAACTGCTAACCATGAGATTAGCAGCCCGATTCGTAACCACTATGCAACCAAGGAACACATTTTAAACCAGAGAAGGTACAACAACAATGGGCTAATGTTTCATCCATAGACTTCACTGGTGGAGCAATACCAGGCGGTGCAGTTAACATGCTCTGTTGACAGCTGACTGTCATAGGTTGTTGTCTATCTACAGACACCTAGAAAAATGGCTTGGAAAGCTACTTCTGAAACATCAACCATTAAAAACCCTACGGAGCATAGTTCAATTCTGACATGCATGTGGTCCCCATGAGTCCTAATTTACCATATATGCCATCTCATAGATAGATTTATGGAATAATCTAATGAGAGTTAGTTAAGGTGTTAGTTAAGCTGGGACAATGCTTTATAGGTTTAGGCACTATCCTCTAGAATTACGTGTATTCCTTGAACTATCCTCTGGTAAACACTATGCTATTCCTTACAGCTAAAATTTGCAAATTCAAGAGCCAATGGGTGATTCTGAGCATGACCATTCTCACTCTTACACACACCGACTACTTTATGCAATTTGGGTTTCCAATTCCTGAAACCTTGAGCCTCTCAAACACTCATGTAAATGTCGTAATAGGCAATTACAACCACTACAACTCAGCAAGATCAGGGCAGCTACAATTTTATACCCCTCAAATGAAATTGTCTGAGTCTTTGATGATTTCTTGTGAGCAGTGACTCGTGCAGTAATACATTGCATTGCATTTGTTTGTAAATACTCTAGTCTCACTTTTCTCTTGGTCATCCATCTTCTTCCTTGGACTTTTAACTATCAAATTTGAGTGTAACAACTCAAATTCTTGCTATCACTCTGCTTTATAGAAGATCTGAGCTAAGCAATAGTTTGAAGCAGTAGGATGAAATGAAAACTCACATATATGCTTCAGATATGTTGCAGAGACAAGGACTCTGGTTCCACCCACATTTCTTCCTAGCTGTGACAAGATATAGGTAGAGAGGTTAATCAATAGGTAGATAGGTAGGTAAGTCAGTAGTCAGGTTAGAATAACTTTCTTTCTCTCTCTTCTCTGATATCCCATGATTTAAATATTAGTTTAATTATTTATACTGGTTGCATAGTGGGTGAGTTACAATTAGGACTGCTAACTACAAGGTATAAGGTCATCAGTTCAAATCTACCAGTCATTCTGAGTGATAAAGATGAAGCTTTCTGCTTCCATACAGATGTCATCTTAAGGACTAAGATGCACCTGACCCAAGCCATGGTATTTTCAGTAACCTCATATCCACGCAAAAGCTGGACAGTGAATAAGGAAGACCGTAGAAGAATTGATGCTT
>NW_006408857.1:2160415-2162057 GCF_000296735.1 Chrysochloris asiatica | reverse complement strand
TAGGGGAAGAATTGTCTCTTCAAAGTAGAGTTGCCTATGATGAATCAAATGGAGAAAAAGTTTTGGAGTCTTCATTTGCTGATGGAACACAACTCAAAGTGAGGAGAAACAGTTGCAAATATTCATTAATAATCAGAACATGGAATGTACAAGGTATGAATATAGAAAAACTGAAAGTTCTCAAAAATGAAATGGAATGCATAAAGATAGACACCGTTTTACAGGTTATAATCATATGGTCTGAGGTCCTGGTGTGGTGCAGTAGGACTGCATTGTCAGGTTGAACCACAGGTCAACAGTTCAAACTCGCCAACTGCTCCTTGGAAACCCTCTACAGGGACCTTTAGAGGGGGACTCGATGGCACTTAACAGTAACAATAACAATTCAAATTTACATACAAAACACTAAAGCCAGTAAGGATGAAATGAAGAATTCTATCAAATTCATCAATCTGTGATTGATCAAATATACAACCAAGAGGCATTAATAATTACTGGCAACTGGAATACAAAGTTTGTAAATAAAGAGGAAGGATCAGTAGTTGGGAAATATGGCCATGGTGGTAGAAATAATGCTGGAGATTGCCTGATAAAATCTTGCAAGACCAGTTACTTCTTTATAGCTATGCCTTTTTTAAACAACATAAAATGTAACAATACACATGGATGTCATCAGATGGAACACACAAAAATCAAATTGACTACATCTGTGAGAAAAGACCATGGAAAACTCATTATCAACAGCCAAAACAAGGCCATGGACACATATGCACGTCCATTCTGATGAAAAAGAAAACAAATCCACAAGAGCAAAAATATGACCTTGAATATATCCCACCTGAATTTAGACATCATCTCAAGAGCAGATTTGACACATTCAACACTAATGAGCAAAAACCAAAAGAGTAGTGGGATGACTTCAAGAATCATAGAGGAAGAAAGCAAAAGGTCATTAAAAAGACTAGAAAGAAAGAAGAGACAAACATGGATGTCAGAAGAGACTCTGAAACTTACTCTCCAGCATAGAGAAGCTAAAGCAAATGGAAGAAATGAGGAAGTAAAAGAACTGAACATAAAATTTCAAAGGACAGTTCAAGAAGAAACAGTAAAGTGTTATAATGAAATGTGCAAAGACCTGGAGTTAGAAAACCAAACAGGAAAAACACAGCATTTCTCAAGCTGAAAGAAATGAAAAAAATTAAGACACAGGTTGCAATATTGAAGGATTCTCTAGGCAAAGTACTGAATGATGCAGGGACCACAAAAGGAAGGTGTAAGGAATGTAGAATCATTGCACCAAAAAGAAACGGTCAATGTTCTCCCATTTCAAGAGGCATATGATCAAGAAACAATAGAACTGAAGGAAGAAGTCCACGGTCTAATGAAAGCACTGGTGAAAAACAAGTGTCTAGAAATTGACATAATACAAATTAAAATCTTTCAACAAACTGATGCAACACTGTAGGCATTCATTCATCTATACCAAAAAAAAATCTGCAAGACAGCAGAAATACATATTTGTGCCCATTCCAAAGACAGGTGACCCAGTGGAATGCAGAAATCATTGAACAATATCATTAATATCACATGCAAATAAAATTGTGTAGAAGATAACTCAAAAGCAGTTGCAAAAGTATATAAG
>NW_006408857.1:2147645-2160300 GCF_000296735.1 Chrysochloris asiatica | reverse complement strand
GTGACACCATGGAGGATGGTGGAGGAAGCAGTAACAAAACCATGGGGCGGGGAGTGCGGGGAGTACTTTGGCCAGCATTTTTGGAGCCGGTAGAGCATGTTACTCACATGCAGATTTGGCCGGCATACTGGTAACTGGTATGAACCCTCTGTGTCCTTATTTAAATGTGGATCCTCGATATTTTGTGCAGGATACAGATGAATTTATTTTACCAACTGGAGCTAATAAAACCCGGGACAGATTTGAACTAGGCTTCTTTACCATAGGAAGATGTTGCATGACAAGGGCTACATTTGGGACTATGAATGGCCTACAACTGGGATTGAAGGAAATCCAGAACATGGCCTGGTCCAAACCAAGAAATGTACAGATTTTGAATATGTACATGGTGACCAGACAAGGGGCACTTTGGGCTAATACTCTAGGTTCTCTGTCTTTGCTCTATAGTGCTTTTGGTGTGGTCATTGAGAAAATGCGAGGTGCAGAAGATGACCTTAATACAACAGCAGCTGGAACCATGACAGGCATGTTGTATAAATGCACAGGTGGTCTTCAGAGGGTTCTACAAGGTGGTCTAGCAGGACTACCAGTTACCAGCCTCTATGCACTATATAATAACTGGAAGTACATGAAAGGCTCCTTGATTCAGCAGTCCCTCTGAAGATTTTGCCAACTTGTGAATGGAGGACACTTTTTGTAGTCGTCTGAACAACTAAAAGTCAGTGTGGAGTTGTTGTCTCTTCTACCTGCAGTAAGCATAAAAAGTTGGAGATTCTGGTTTGCCCAGATGAAGACTAGTGACGGTTATCAGGACTCATGTTTCTAGCTATGAGTGAGGAGGAGTCAAACTTCTTTGAAGGCTCACTGGGTAATATGGTTCTCTTCTCCTTTGGAGACTTTGCACATAATGCCCCTTAAATTGTAAAACTGTGGACTCCCAGAATTTAGGCCATGTTTGTCGTCAGTACTGTATCACCAAGTTTGTTGATTTAATGGTTGTAAACTGTAATGTTCCTCTGTATTCCCAATAAAGGATTAAAATAGAATCAAAGGCATAACTCCAAAAAAAAAAAAAAAAGTATGTAAACAGAGAACTACCAGAAACTCAAGCCAGATTCAGCAAAGGATATGGAATGAAGGATGTCATTGTTGGCACAGAATGGAACTTGGCTGGTGCTTTATTGATGATGCAATGACTTTTGACCGTGTGGATTATGACAAAATAGGGATAACATTGAGAAGAATGGGTATTCCGGAACATTTAATTATGCTCGTGAGAAACCTGTGTATAGACAAAGAGGCAGTTGTTCGAACAGAGCTAGAGAGTACTGAATGGTTTAAAATCAAGAAAAGTGTGTGCCAGGGTTGTATCCTTTCACCACACTTATTAAATCTGAATGCAGAGCAAATAATCCAAGAAGCCGGGTAATACAAAGAAGAACAAGGAATGATGTTTGGAGGAAGACTCATTAACAACTTGCGATATGCAGATAATACAACCTTACTTCTGTTAGCGAAGATGGCTTAAAATACTTAACTGAAAAAGATCAAAGACCACCGTCTTCAATGTGGTTTGCACCTCAGTGTAAAGAAAGTAAATTCCTCACAACTGGACCAATAAATAACATCATGATAAATGAAGAACATATTGAATTGTCACAGACTACATTCTGCTTGGATCCACAAATGACTCTCAGGCAAGCAGAAGTCAAGAAATCAAAAGACATATTGCACTAGGTAAATCTGCTGCAAAAGACCTCTTTAAAGTGTTAAAAAGCACAGATACCAGTCTGAGGACTAAGGTATATTTGACATGGTATTTTCAATTGCCTCATATGCATTTCAAAGTTGGGAAATAAATAAGGAAGACTGTAGAATTGATGCATTGAATTATGTCTTGGGGAAGAATATTAAAAGTGCCACAGACTGCCAGAAAAACAAACACATCTGTGTTGGATGAAGTGTAGCCAGACTGCTCCTTAGAAGCCAAGATGGCACAACTTTGTCTCTCATACTTCAGACATGTTATCCGGAGAAAGCAGTGCCTGGTGGGTCAGTTAAAAAGAGGAAGTCATCTACCGAGATGGATAGACACCATGGCAGCAACAACGGGCTCAAATGTAACCATTGTGAAGGTGATGCAGCTGTGTGGCATTTTGCTGAGCAATAGAGTCTCTATGAGTCAGAACCTAGTTGACAGCTCCTAGTAAGTCCTGGTGTGGCGCTGTGGGTTAACGCACTGAACTGCAAAGTCAGTTTGAACCACAAGGTCGGTGATTCAAGCTCACCAGCTGCTCCTCGGAAACCCTATCCAGGGTCACTATGGGTCAGAACCGACTCAATGGTACTTAACACAAAGACAGCAACAAAATAACCTAACAATTTAAATCAAGAATAACTATACAACTCATCCATAATTGAGTTGTTTCTAGTTGGAGGGGGACTGAATATTCTTGGTTTGTGTGACAAATTTTTTAAAGGAAAAAAATTTAAATAAAACATTTGCCATCTGGTTGACTTCAGTTCATGGAGACCCGTGTGTTTCAGAGTAGAACTGCAGGCCATAGGACTATAAATGACTGTGAACTGTTGGAAATATAACCAGGCCTTCTTCCAAGGCACCTATGAATGGATTCAAACTGCCAAACTCCAGATTAGTAGCCAAGCACTTAACCATTTGTGTCACCCAGGGACTCCATATGACAAATAGCTGTACTGTACCATGAGGAGTCCTGGTGTAGCATTGTAGATAAGCACTGGATTGCTAAGCACAAGGTAGACAGTTCAAACTCACCAGATGATCCTAGGAAACCCTAGTCAAGGTTGCTATGAGTTAGAACGGACTCGATGGCACTTAAAAACAACAACATATTATGAGCTAAGTTGATTTGGGCTGTGGTCTGGTTGCATATCTTCCTTTGCTCTGCTCACTCAGTATTGCTAGTATATCTGTGAACCACACATATTTTCTATATTCATAATCCAGAGTTTATTTCTATAGCTTGAAACTAAGATTCTTGAGTGTCATATCAAGAAAAAACTTGTTGCCATCATATTGGACTTATTGTTGTTGTTGTTGTCAGGTGCCATCGAGTCAGAACCAACTCATAGCGACCCCATGCACAGCAGAATGAAACAATGTCCGATCCTAGGCCAATCTCACTACCGCCGCCACACTTGATGTCAACAATGATGCCACCTGGCCAATCCATCTCGTTGGAGGTCTTCCTCTTTTTCTCTGACCCTCCACCTTACCCAGCATGATATCCTTCTCCAGCATCTGTTCTCTCTGGACAATGTGTCCAAAGTATGAGAGATGAAGCTTAGCCATCTTGGCCTCCAAGGAGCACTCTGGTTGCACTTCTTCCAAAACAGATCTATTGGTTTTTTTGGCAGTCCATGGCACTTTTAGTATTCTCCTCCAGCGCCACAACTCAAAGGCATCAATTCTTCTATGATCTTCCTTATTCACTGAACCGTATATGACTGAGTAGACCTGCCCCATAGGATTTCCAAGGCTGTGATGATTACAGAAGCAGACAAACACATCTTTTTATCATACAGTGGAGCGGCTGGTGGATTTGAACTACTGACCTCTAGAGTATCAATAAAGCCCTTAACCACTGCACCACCAATGCTTCTGTTGAATCAATCAGTCTCCAGATTTCCATTTCAATGTTGACATTTATTCAAGAGGTACAGAAAGTCAAATCCATTCCTTTCTACTAGAGACTCACAGTGTCTGATGTCATAGTCCCTAGTGGAGGTATTTAACTCAAATGTTTAAATCTTCCTTCTCAAACAAAAGTATCCCCGGGGACTCAGTAGTTAAGTGCTTGGCTGCTAAACAAGAGAGCCAAGGTTTTGAACACAGCAGCCTCTCCCAGGGAGGAAGATGTGGCAGTCTGCTTCGCTACACACTCCACCCTGGGAAACCCTACACAACAGTTCTACTGCATCATATATGGTCGCTAGGAATCCAAATCAACTTTAGGACAATGGGACTATAATAAATTTTCCCTGCTAGACCTTCAAGAGGAAACAGAGAAGGAACTCTAAATATTTACCATTTCACCATAAAACCTACACTGCAAACCATTCACTTCCTATGAAGAGAAATGATCAGCTAAATTGCAAATACAAGGGGGCTTCAAAAATAAGTGGAAACATGGAATGAAAAGATTCCGTGAAGTTTTTCCATGAGCTCTTTGAGCTCCCTCAAAGGAAATCACAAGTAGGTACAACACCTAAAGATAGATAAACAAACAAAGCCATGCTGTATGTCTATTCCCCATTTACATCATCTGAAGCAGAATGTGACAATCACTGTGTTTGTGAAACTCTTCAGTGATATTATCCCCAGGGACTCAGAAGGAGCTACAGGTCCCATGTGAATCCAGCAACATGAGTCTAGTAATGCTGGTGCCTTGGAGTGGGGAAAGTTGGAGAGGAGGGACCCAGTTCTGAAAAATATGCAAGAGCAGAGCCATCCCTCAGTCCCCGCCTGCTACCCTTTTGTGTGCAGGGAAAGCTGCTGGATATTAGTTCTGCGGTGTGTCTCAACTCCACTAACTTCCTGAGATTTCACTGTAGTTCAAAGGTAAGTCTTTTCATATTTAGCTCTGCTCTAAACCACATAGAAGGTGCTCCAGGGACACAGAATCATTTAGCAAGATGAAATATTGTCACTCAAAAACACAGTTCTACTTTTGAGTCAAGCCCAGACCAGCATAGGACTTAATTATTTCAGGACCCTCTAGGCTAATCTTTGTCTTGCCCTGAGGTTTTTGTTTTTTTCAACTTGTTCTAGTTTTCCTGTAGCATCTCCCTTCTGCCTTTTCCCCGTCTCTGATTTAAAATCAAGCTTCTCAGGGTTAAAGAGACTTCTGAGCTCCTCTTCCAGCAGCCTTCTCCAGAATCCAGAGGTGAGGGTTCACAGAAAAAGCAATCTGGAGACTTGGCTATCTATACATTTGGAGAGGCAAATGATTTGGGAGAAAGGCAGAGATAGTAAAAATGAGATAAAGTAAAATATCAGGATCAACACCTGTAGGCTTCATGCCAATGTTCTTTCCAACAAGTCACAAGAAAATGAATCCTCCCTCCAGTTACCATTCCCTCTCTCTGCCTTGGTAAGTTCCTATAGCTTTCAGGTCACCTTTAGGGGTAAAACTAAGGCACACTTTCAATATTGAAAAGCCCAGCTTAGACCAACTTAAAACTTCAATATTATACCCAATTCAAAATCTGTGTCTTCCTTCTTCAGTTCAGGTCTGACATATGACTTTGGGATCTGCCGGGGGGAAAGGAAAGATAACTGATCTTCCTTTATTCTTTAGCTTCCTCTCACATTCCTTCCATTTTATGAGGCCAGGGAGGGAGTGTAGGGAGTAGAAAATGGGCAAAATCTTGAGGTCTTGTGCCATATAATACTAGAAAGTAGTGACCTGTATGTGAGAAGCAGTGAAACATGTTGACTTTCCAGTGACATCACTTTTGGGTTCTCTCCAGCCCCCTATCAATGACTATTCCATTATACACTTCCTGGAAAAGGACAATAAATTTTCTCCTTGATTTCTCTCTGATCTCTCTTTCATAAGCAAGTCACTCCAATAGTCTCTCAGTACTAACAACATGTTCCCAACAGGATGTCTTCCTAGTTGCAGTCCATCAAGATGGCTTGAACTCAACAACTTCCTGCAACACTCATTAAGCCTCTAGGAAACATACATCTTCATGCAGTGCCATAGATGTAAATGTAGGCATGCCCTACTATCCTCCAATCTTTCCTTTCCCCTTGCCATAGTGGCTGTAAACAACACTTAACAACAACAACAAATTTTCTCAACTCATAATCTAGCCACAAATGAAGTAAAATTTGGGTCTCCACATCTTCTATTCAGTATCCAAGAGCAGTTCTTCTACAGAAGTAAGAAGGAGCTCCTATTATGAATTTTATATACATATTCCCATAAGGATACCTAAAGCTCAGTTATTTATATCTCCACAAAGTCTTCATATTAATGATCCTTCATGTTTCAATCCTGTTAGTTTGAAGGATGAACATGAATTATGGGGAAGATCTTGGAACCATGTTCATATCTTTCCTTCCTAAGGCATTCCTTTGTATCCACACTGCTGAAAATAATTCTTATTAAGTAGACTTTCTACAGCTTTGAATTCTCTGGGTAGAAGAAATGGTTCATAGCTCAACTACTAACCAAAAAAAAATGGTAGTTTTAGTCTACCTATAGGCATCCTGGAATAGAGGACTCACAATCTACTTCCAAAAGATTCAGTCATTGAAAACCCAATGGAGCACAGGTCTACTCTGAAACACATGAGGTCATCATGAGTCAGGATTGACTCAACAGAAACCAATTTGGGTTTTCTGTTGTTGTTTTCTCCACTCTGTACTGTCCTAGAGGAGCCTAGAGGGAAAACTTTCCCATGCAATGACTGCACCTGAGTGCCATTTTAATGGATTTTCATGTGGAGATGTAGGAATCTTCTGTTCTTTTCTCAGATCACCAGAAATATGCACCAAGAAAACCAAACTACCATATCTGAATTCATCCTCCTGGGATTCTCCAATCAGGTTGAACAGCAGAAGATCGTATTTGTGCTTTTTCTGAGTATGTACCTGGTCACAATGGTTGGCAATGGCCTCATCATTCTGGCCATTGGCTTGGATTCTCACCTGCACACACCTATGTATCTCTTCCTTGCCAATTTGTCCTTGGCTGATATGTCCTCTACTTCCACCTCAGTCCCCAAAATGCTGATAAATATTCAGACCAAGAGTCAAGCCATCTCCTATGACAACTGCATCACCCAGATGTACTTTTTCATTGTGTTTGTTACCACTGGAAACTTCCTCTTGGGGGTTATGGCTTATGACCGCTTTGTGGCTATCTGCCACCCTCTGAACTATATGACCATCATGCAACCCAGGCTCTGTGCTTTGCTGACAGGCATCCCATGGGTCCTCGGTAATGTTGTTGCCATGACTCACACCTCTTTGCTCATTCAGTTGGTCTTCTGTGACAAAAACATTATCCCACACTTCTTCTGTGACCTGGCCCCTCTGCTCAAACTGTCCTGCTCAGATACAATGGTCAATGAGCTTGTGTTGTTTGTCCTGGGCTTGTCTGTCATCACCTTTCCCTTTATCCTGATCCTCTTCTCCTACATCCGCATCGTTAGCACTGTCCTGAGAATCTCATCCACAGAGAGAAAATGGAAAGCCTTCTCCACCTGTGGCTCTCACCTGACGGTTGTATTACTTTTCTATGGGACCATTGTAGGGGTTTACTTCATCCCCTCATCTGCTCAACCTGATGACAGGGATAAGATTGGTGCAGTCCTGTTTACTGTGGTGACCCCCATGCTGAACCCCTTCATCTATAGCCTGAGGAATAAGGACATGAAGAGTGCCCTGAGAAAGATCCTTAATAGAAAAAGGTTTCTCCCTTTAATGCCTTGGACTTCTAAATCCCCTTCATCCCTGTAACCAAATGAATGATTCTGTCCAAAGTTTGTGACATAGTTGTGCTGGCTCAACTATTGATGAATTTTCACCTCTGTGCCTCCTATTACAACCTCTGAAGGATTGTGACTGTTCCACACAGTTGTAATCTTAGAAGCAAATAAACAACCTTCATGGTAAGTCACAATAATAACACAAATTCAATTATAATCTATGTAACTGCAAATATAGGTAAAAATACTTTATAACTTAGAAAATAACAAATGTATATTGTATTACTACATCTCGCTTTTGTAATTTTGAAAGCAGTTATTAGTAATGCCTTTCTTCAATTTAGATTTCCCTGGTTCTGCTTCTCTAAAGATTTAATTGCAAATATACTATTCAGTGAGCTATTTGATAGTTGTGGAACTGAAGGGTCCCATGTTCAAGTAATTTGTGGCAACTATGAATTAAATGAAGCAAATTGTCTTAGCTTTGCAACTTGCCAGCGCCTTTAACATACTATAAATCTCCAGGAGGGTAATATGTAAATCAACATTTCTCAAACCTAAATTTAATCAATCATACAGAAACTGATTCATCACAAAGCAGGACATGTGCACAATACATTTTGGGAACAGTGATTTCAAGTTATTTCCATAGGAAACCACAGGCCTTGAGCATTGGAAACGCAGTTTAAGTACTGAGTATGCATGAGCATTCACTATGTCAGCGCATCTCTTTGAGCCTGTTTGCTCTAATATAAAGTGAAATCACTGGTCTAAGTCCATTTTTCTTTTTCTCCAGATGAGAATGTTCATCAGAATATATGAGAAATTTGTTTTTCAAAATCCACATACTCATACACTGACATTCTTCTCTGCTGCACAAGCCACAGTGGTCTTTGGTTCAGACGGGCAAATTTAATAAGATAAAACTAGCACCAAGTTTACTTAGATTCAAGGAAGGATAAAGGAACCTGATGATAAAGAGCTTAAGCACTCAGCTGCTAACCAAAGGGTTGGTGATTCAAACCCACCAGCCCTTCTGCAGGACAAAGATGTTTCCATAACGATAGCACTCTTGGACACCCTATGGTACATGTCCACTGTCCTATAGTGTCACTAGGAGTCCAAATCAACTTTGTGGCAACAGGATAAGAAAGGCCACATGACAGCCACACAACCTGCACAGTGACACTATGCAGTAGGCCTTAGGACTCTCAGGCACACTTTCTATTAGCCCAGTGATGTCACACTTGGAATATGCATGGTTGTGAGTCAATTCACTGAGTGAGTGTAGGTCACTTCAATTCAGGGAAGCTGTCAGTTCTGGGGTGCCTCAAGAACTGTGCCTCGCCAATCACATAGCCCCCTCAGGGGTGTGTGACTGGTACAGCTGCAACTCAGCTAGTATAGGTTACTTCTCAATGATATTTGTTGTTGTTGCTAAATGCCATTGAGTCAGTTCCAACCCATAGCAACCTTGTATAGAGTTTCCAATGAGCGGCTGGTGAGCTTGAACTGCCAACCTTGTGGTTCAAACCAACTTTGCAGTCCAGCACATTAACACATAGTACTACACCAGGACTTCATAAATTTTAATAGATACTGTTGCTCAAGTCAGGGTTAAGCCATTGCTGCAGAATTGTCTACGTTTTGGACTCCCTGGGTGGTACTTGACGACTAACAACAAATCTGGCAATCAAACCCACCCAAAGGTGTCTATCTACAATCATTGAAAATCCCATGGAGACGTTCTACTCTGCAAAACATGGAGTTGCTATGAGAATAGAATTTATGGCAAGTGATTTCGGTTTGGGGTTTGTTTGGGGTTTTGGTCTGTTTGCCAGGGAGTCTATTCCAACTCATAGCGACCCTGTAAGACAGGGTAGAACTGTCCCATAGGATTTCTAAGGCTGTAATCTTTACAGAAACAGAATGTCCTATCTTTCTCCTTTAGAGCAACTGGTGGGTTTGGACTGCTGACCTTTCAATTAGCAGCCGAATACTTAATCACTGTGCGACCAGGGCTTCTTGCACATGTATGGTGGTAGTGGTTGTGTTCTGTGGAGTTGGTTCCGACTCATAGCAACCCTGTACAGGGTTTCCAAAGCTGTAAATCTTTATGGGAGCAGAAAGCCTCATCTTTCCCCCATGGAACTGCTGGTAGTTTTGAACTGCTGACCTTGCAGTTTGCAGCCCAATTCAGAACCACCACGCTATAACGCTATATCTCCTTGAATTAGTTACTAGGGGGATTTGGCCAAAGGTCATGTCTTTATGCTTCCCTGAATAAAGGCTACAGGCCAGTGTCTATCCCTTTCTTTCTAACCCCTCCCTGGATCTATTGGCCCAGACACTCCAAGAAAGTAGCCAAGCATTCCTGTGTTTTGAAATCACTCCTCAGATGACCTTGATGTGATAAAGAGCTAGATGAACTCTGAATTCACTGAGCTATATGAATTCTGAATTCCATCCAGGGCTGGATTCTGTCAATCTAGATGTCTCTGGATGATGATGGAGATGTCTTTCAGAGTCTTCCTCAAAAATGCTTTGTGGCTACGCAGAACGTGTTCTTTTGATGTACTGAAATCCTCTTGGTAATTATTTCCCCACTTGAAAGATGACGGTTACTAATTATTCTTTTTGATTTCTCTAGAAGTTGCACTGTTGTTGTGGTTGCTAACTGCTATTGAGTCAGTTCCAACTCATAACGACCCTGTATAGGGTTTCCAAAGACTGGTTGGTGAGTTTGAATCACAGACCTTGTGGTTAGCAGTTCAGTGCTTACCCTACAGCTCTATAACAGGACTGTTGTATACTGAAAAATCCTAGTGCTAAATTCTCTGGCATAGCAGTAAGTTATGATCTCCTTGTGTGAGATAAAAGAAATTTTTAAGTATCTAAACTCAATAGTCCTCATATGTAAAATGGGAATATTAATACCACAGTCACAAACTTGTTTGGCAAGTTGGAATATGTTTTAAACAACACATACAACTCTAGTATATAGCAAACAATTGGGAAAAATGTGTTTTTATTTTATTTTCCTTTTTCTTTATTTTGAAACAATTTCCCTCACTTCTAACTCATTTACCTAGTTTCATTTGTCAGCAAAATAAGTTATTTCCAATTTTCTCTAAATTTAAAACCATCCATTAATATATATTCATTTAAAAAAAAAGCTTTGCTGTGAATTGAGTGGTACTTTACATGGGAGAACATAGATTTTGCACTCAACCAATCGTATTTTGTTTCATTGCAGTGACTACAATTCCCTTCATTCATCATCGGTTAACAATATTTGCTTCTATTCCCTCTGGGTTTTGTTGTTGTTGTTGTTGTTGTTGAAGTACACAAAAACACTCAGGAATATATAATCATTTAAACAACCAAAGGGCACATTCTGCAAGAAAGCCAGTCTCCTGGTCACCAGCATGTAGCCTTTCTCTTTCCCCTGAGCCTGGAGTCCTCATCTACTCAATCTTTCTCCATGTCCTCATCTCTGCCTCCGTCTCTGGTGTCCCTGCTTCTCTGGATAGAGATCCACGTTCCAATCATGCTCTTCTCTCTTGGTGGTCCTAGGGTCCTCTGTTCCTGGAATACAAGATGAACTATTACCCTCTTTTTGTTACACAACTTCCACTTTTACAGTTGTGACTATCATAATTAGTCATGATAACAATTACTCACTATTGAACGAAATGAATCCTATCCCATCTCCTTTCACCAGACATGTCTAGACAAGACGAAAACTATTCAGTGGAGATTTTACTTTCCTCCACACACTCTGAAACATAACTCCTTCTTGAAAACTTGTAAAACAGCCACTTCATGCCTTTATAGCTCCCCCCACTGTCCATTATAGGTAGCCAGTGTCTGAATTGCCCAGGCCTATCAACCCTGTGTACAGAGGGGATAGGTTTGATCCTTGTCCATCAATTTTTAGAGGAAATAAACCATCAGCTGCCTTTTTTTGTGTATCATTAAATTTTATACTTCATCTGAGTTTTTTTTTTAATTAATCTAAAATTCATCTGCTTTTATGTGGGCTGCCAAACTAGCTTCTTTACAGTCCTCCCTGCTTCAAGTGTCTCGACAGCCATTGTATCCCACCCACGGCTCCAACATACAGTGTTCCAGAACTCTGCTTTCATTATTTCATGTGGAGAAGTAGAAAGAGTCCTTGATTTATAATCAAGAGACTTAGGATCTCGCCCAATCCATAGCTAGCTCACTGTGTGACAAGTCATGTTACTAATCTCAGTTTAATTTTCTAAAACTACTGATCTAATAAGAATAAAACAGATTTTAGAATAGCATGTATCGTATGTGTTTATGTTAAACAGAATATGTTGAAAGAGCTAGCTGGCATAGGTCAATATGATGAACATGGGTTGGGGCAGTTATTTTCTTACCACTTCCCCCATCAAGAGGTTAAGTCTATGCCTCTCTCCTTGAACCTGGCGGGCTTTGGGGATGGGGATGCTACATGTTTTCAATATTCTGTTAGAAAGGCCATCGAAGTTTGCACCTTGCTCTTTCTCTGTTGGGACATGTACTTTTGGAGCTCTGAATGACCATGTAAGAACTCCCACAACCTTCAAGACACCATGCTGAAGAAAAGACGCTGACAAGACCATATACAGGAACACAGAAAAGCCCCACTGTTCCAGCCCACAAATCTTTGAATCTCCTCTGTGCAGGCACACATCCTGTGGGTGAATCTGAAGATGATTCCAGCTGTAGTTCTGACAGCAAGCGTATGAACCTCTGAGTGGAAACTGCCTAGCTGAGCCCACTCAACCCCTAGCGCTGTGAAAAACAACAAGATGGTTCTCATTGTTTGACAACCTTATGTTTTAGGATGATATGTTATGTGACAATACATAATCAGAGCAGTGATTTTGTCTAGGTCATGGGATACAGTGATTTATATTTCATTCTATATTGCTTGAATACTTTACAGTGAGTGTCTGTCATTTTAGGGAAATGATAGAGGAAACTTTTTTTTTTTTTAATGTTAAGAAAAATTAAAACTTGCCTATTTAACCATTATGCTTAACATGGTGCCTGGATTATATAAACATTCTTTAGGAAAAATCTGTTCTTTTCACCCCTTTAATCTGGTTTCATCGGACATCAGCAATGATATCCCTCATTCCACAGCCTCTTCTGATTC
>NW_006408857.1:2141126-2146380 GCF_000296735.1 Chrysochloris asiatica | reverse complement strand
GGAGAAAGATGAGGCTTTCTACTCCCATAAGGATTTACACCCTCGGAAACCCTGTACAGGGTCGCTATGGGTCGGGACCGACTCGAAGGCACTTCACAACAACAACAACATACCACAATTATTCTACTTTGAGGAGGCAGCTCTTCCCCATTGCATTTGAGTGCCTTCCAACCTGAGGGGCTCGTGTCCCAGCACTATCCCTGACAGTATTCGGGTGCTCTTCATGTTTTCATCTTCTGACACTCTGACAGTGTTCAGCTACTACCAATAAGGTTTTCAGTAGCTAAAGGTTCAGAAGTAGCCCGCCTCTCCTTCTTCCTAGTCTGTCTTAGTCTGGAAGCTTTGCTGAAACCTGTCCACCATGGGTGATCCTGCTATCACTTCAAATACTTCCAGTGTCACAGCGACACACAAACCACCACGCCACAACAAACTGGCAGATAAGTGGTGATCTTTAGTCCCACCTTAATTCCTATGACATAATTCCACCTTACTCCTTACTCTTCTGTCGTTCTTGTTAAGTGCTGTAGAGTTGATGCTAACCCATAGTGACCCTGTATGGGGTTTCCGAGGAGCAGCTGGTGAGCTTGAACTGCCAACCTTGCAGTTCAAATGGCTTTGAAGTCTGGCACATTAACCCACAGTGTCACACCAGGACCTTACTCTTTAGACTGACTTTAATGCTCACTCCTTGTTGTTAAGTACCCTGGGATCAGTTCCTACTCTTAGAGACCCTGTAGAGGGTTTCCAAGAGTATCTGGTGGCTCTGAACCACCAGTCTTTCAGTTAGCAATCCAGAGTTTATCCCACAGTGCCTCACAAGAACTCCTAATTCTCACTCCTTGTTGTTGTTAAATGCCATTGAGTCGGTTCCAACTCATAGCGACCCTGTATAGGGTTTCCAAGGAGCAGCTGGTGAGCTTGAACTACCAACTTTGCCATTCAAACTGACCTTGCAGTCCAGTACATTAACCCACAATGCCACACCAGGACTCCTTAGTTCCACCAGAATCCTGCCTCATTAACAACTCACTCCAAAATGGGTCTATAATCACGACATAATAGCTAGGTTTTACAACATACCACAGAATGGGAAAATGTGGACAATAATTAAAAATTAGCTGCCCTACACACTGTAAACCCTACAGAGTGCAGTTCTGCTATGAAACACACAGGGCCACCATGAGTCAGAATAAACTGGGCAGGAACTGATTTTCTTGTTTTCTTATTTTGTCTAATGTCAGAAAGTATAAAGAAAATTAGCTTGGAGCCCAAGTTTCAGAAAGAAGACAATGAATATTACTCTGATTTCAGTCAAAAAGTGGTGTTACCAAATCATAAAACCTTTATTGAACAAAAATATCAAAATGTGAAGCTATTGTTTCCTATCTTCTCCTCCATCTAGGTCTATACACTTCGAAGGTGCTGTTCCAATCTCTCTACCCTTCAACAAAGGATTCTGTGATCTTCTATTTTACTGCAGTTTTGGTATCCTCAAGGACTCTAATTGTGTTCCTTTTAAATGTCCTTTTATTTTGGGAAACAAAATAAAATACAAAAGGGCAAGATTAGGCTGTAATATCCTGTCCCTGGAATCCTGGTGTGGCACTGTGGGTTAATGCAATGGACTGTAAAGTCGGTTTGAACTGCAAGGTTGGCGGTTCAAGCTCACCAGCTCCTCCTTGGAAACCCTATTTAGGGTCTCTATGAGTTGGAACCGACTCGACAGCACTTCACAACAACAATATCCTGTCCCTTCCACCCACCCCTAGTTTGTGCTGTTGCTAAGCAAGGCCAGAATTATGAAGTGGATGCAGTGCACAGGAGAGCAAGAAATATCTGGACCCTACTGGGCATTTTACCTGTCTGTTACCATAATGTGGCCTCAAGAATAATGACCTCTGTTGAACATCTTCGAAATTTTGTGAAAATTTCTCTTTTGGCTAACTTTAATCCTAAAAGGGAGTCCTGATGTGGCACTGGAAGATAAAACACAGGACCGCAAGGTTAGTGGTTCAAACTCACCAGTAGCTCCTTGGAACTCCTATACAGGGTCGTTATGAGTTGGAACCAGCTTGACAGCACTTAGCAACAACAACAACAAACAATCCAGAAACCACACAAGAAAGAGGATTCTAGGGAAAATAATTCCCAAATGAGTCAAGTTGATTCAACACACAGCTAGATAGGAGTTTGACACTCATTTTCTGCAAGCTTGTACAAGCACTATAATCCAAGGGGTATCCCATACAAAGTCCCTGGGACCAAGGAATACATTTTAAAGCAAAGAAGGTACAACAACAATGGGCTAATGACCATAGAATTCACTGGTCTACCAGGTGTTGCAAACAGTTAACATGCTCTGTTGATAACTGGATGGTTGTAGATTGGTATCTGTCTAGAGACTTGGAAAGTTACTTCCAAAAATTATCTACTGAAAATCCTTTGAAGAGCAGTTGGACTCTAATACACATGTGATCCCCTCAAGTTCTAGTTTACCACATATGCCACCTCATAGATAGAATGTTGGGATAATCTAATGAGAGTTAGTTAAGGTGTCCACAGGGGCACCTTTGGGCTATGGCATTATTCTCCAAGATTATGTGTGTTCCTTGAACTATTCTCTATTAAGTAGTGTACTTTTCCTTTCAGTTAAAATGTGCCAGTACAGGAGTCAATGGGTAATAGTGACAGTGGTCATTCTCTCTCTTACACTCAATGACCAATTTATGCAATTTGGGTTTCCTATTCCTGAAATCTTCCACCACTCATCTATCAGGTTGTTGCCCTGTGGATGTTTGTGTGCAGCTGTGCTACTGAAAGCTATGCACCAGTATTTTGCAAGCCTGAATTGTCACCCATAGTTGACAGATTTTAGCTAACTTCCAGACTAACGTAGACTCAGAGGAAAGAGAGGCAAAATACTTCCTAATGTGTAACCACCAAACTCCCTATGAATAGTAGTGGAACACTGTCAGAGAGCACCAGAATATTAATTATTGAAACTTGATGAATTGCACAGAATATTATCAGATGTAGTGCCTCAGGTTGGAAGGCACTCAAAATACAACTGGGGAAGATCTGCCTCCTTAAATTGGAGTTGACTGTGATGACATGAATGGAGTAAAGTCTTCAGGATCTTCATTTTCTGATGGGGCACAACTGAAAGTGAGGAGAAACAGCTGCAAGCATCCATTAATAATTGGAACATGGAATTACAAAGTATGAATCTAAGAAAATTGGGAATGGTCAAAAATGAAATGGAACCCATAAACATTGATATCCTAGGCACTTGTGAGCTGAAATGGACTGGAATTGGACATCTTTAATCTGACAATCACATGGTTTACTATGCTGGGAATGACAAATTGAAGAGGAATGGTGTCACATTCATCATCAAAAAGAACATTTCAAGATCTATCTTGAAATATAATGCTGTTTGTGATAGTATGCTATCAAAACACCTACAAGAAACATCAGTAAATCTGACAATTAGTCAAATGTAACGACCAACCTCTAAAGCCAGTGAAGCTGAAATTGAGGAATTCTAACTTCTTCAGTTTGAAATTGATAAAATATGCAATCAAGGCAGATTGACAATTACTGGTGACTGGAATGCAAAGGTTAGAGACAAAGAGGAATGATCAGTAGTTGGAAAATATGGTGATCGAAATGATGCTGGAAGTCACATGGTAGAATTTTGCAAGACCAATAACTTATTCATTGCAAATGCCTTTTTAAACAGCATAAAAGGAAATTGGAGCTCACCAGATGGAATACTCAGGAATCAAATTGACTACAGATGTGAGAAGAAATGGTGGAAAAGCTCAATATCACAAGCCAAAGCAAGGCAAGTTTGGGCTGAAACTGAAGAAAATTAAAACAAGGCCACAAGAGCAAAAATATGACATTGAATATATGCCACCTGAATCTGTAGTTCATATCAAGAACAGATTTGATGCATTAGACATGAATGACTGAAGACCAGAAGAGTTGTAGGATGACCTCAAGAACATCATACAGGAAGAAAGCAAAAGGTCATTAAAAATAAAGGAAATAAAGAAAAGACTAAAATGGAAGTGAGAGGCGGGGCTTGACGTGGATAGGGTAGAGGTGCAGTGAAGATCTCCGTCAGCAATACCACAGAATACCAGATGAAGCGGGTTCAGGGGACAGCTCCAAAACTCTGAACCACATATATATGAATATTTTAAAAGTCTGTTGGCTTATAGCTAGTGGAATTTGTAGTGAAAGTAAGAACTCTCATACATTAGAATCTGACGGCCCAGAACCAACAACTTCGGCGAGACCAAAAGGCAGGACCAAGCAGGGGAACACGCAGTCCAGCTACGGGCTTAATGCCTGAGGGAACCTCTGAGCAACTGTGGACAATAGTCTTGGTTTGGTTTGATTTGGTTCTGATTTTTTTTTTTTTTTTGGTTTCTGTTCATTGGCCTCTAGCTGTCTGCACACCTCCATTCTGGCGACTAGAGGGGGAGAGGTGCCTGAGCAAGTAGACACCCCCAACCCCCACCACTGGCGGGCCCTTCTACCAAGCATGTACACGGATCCTCTCAGCACTTAAAGAGACAGTCACTGCTTAAAACCAGCAGGAAAAAGGCTACAGCCAGCCCTGAACTGTTTATTAATAGAGAAAAGGCCAGCATAGGGGGTGTGGAGAGGGAGAGAGTTTAAAAACAAAACAGGCCAAAAATTAAATCCTGAAGTATAGCATAACAACCAACAGTGGCAACTTGAAATTTATCAGGTAGCCTTGAAGGCAAGAAGCTGAAAGAGGATATTAAAGTCATACTCATATTAGGCTATAGATTTTTTTTTTCTTCTCGCTCTCCTCTCCCTTTTCTGTGATTATAGACTACAATATCCAATTTGGTTCTTTGTTTTGTTTTTTGGGTTTTTTTTCTTGGGTTTTTGTTTTTGTTTTTTGCTGTTGCTGTTTTGTTTTTCTTTTTGTTCCCCCTTTTACCATTAGGGGGCTCTTTCTCTCCTCACATTACCCAAGAAGAGCAGAAATTGCTGCCATATAGTCAAGCTACAATCACACCCAATAAAACCCCACAATCCAGGTAAGAACCAATACCAACTGCCATACACCATGGAGGCAGACAACACCTGTGAAAGGTACTCTGAGTAAAGCAATAAGAAAAAATGAGCAATAAAAAGGAAAGCCCACCTCCTGATCACATCTACCTGGATGGAGGCAATCAGAAAGCATAAAAAATATCAAAACACA
>NW_006408857.1:2138203-2140571 GCF_000296735.1 Chrysochloris asiatica | reverse complement strand
AAAGATGGAAAGCTGAATTAGTGAGCTGGAAGACAAATAAAATGGATGTGAGCAGAGATTCTGAAACTTGCTGTTCAGAGTAGAGATGCTAAAGTGAATGTAAGTAAAGAGATGCTAAAAAAGAGCTGAACAAAAAATTTCAAAGGACAGCTCAAGAAAAGCGTCATGATGAAATGTGCAAAGACCTGAAGTTAGAAAACTAAAAGGGAAGAACACATTCAGCATTTCTCAAGCTGAAAGAACTGAAGAAAAAATCCAAGCCTCTACTTGAAATATTGAAGGATTCTATCGGAGTTCTGGTATGGCACTGTGGAGTAATGCATTGGACTGCAAGGTCAGTTTGAATTGCAAGATTGGCAGTTCCAATTCACCAGCTGCTCCTCGGAAATCCTACACAGGATTTAGTCAGAACCAACTCAACAACACTTAACAACACCAACAACATGGGCAAAATAATCGTCAAAAGAAGATAGAAGAGATATACAGAGTCATTGTACCAAAAAGAAATAGTCGATGTTCAACCATTTCAAGAGGCAGCATATGATCAAGAACCAATGGTACTGAAGAAAGAAGTCCAAACTATATTGAAGGCATTGGTGAAAAACAGGGATCTAGGAATTGAGGAGTATTAATTGAAATCTTTCAATAAACTGGGCCTCACTCATCTATGCAAAGAAATTTGGAAGACAGCTACCTGACCAACAAATTGGAAGTGATCCATATTTGTGCCCATTTCAAAGAGAAGTAACCCCATGGAATGCAGAAACCATTAAACAATATCATTAATATCACCTGCAAGTAAAATTTTGCTGAAGAAATTTCAAAAACGGCTTCAACAATATATTGACAAGGAACTGCCTGGGGTTCATGTCAAATTCATAAGAAGACATGGAATGAGGGATATCATCGCTGATGTCAGATGAGTTGTTACTAAAAGCAGAGAATATCAAAAAAAGATGTTTACCTATGCTTTATTAAGCAAAGGCTTCTGAGTGTGTAGATCATGACAAGTTATGGATAACCTTGCAAAGAATGGGTATCCCAGAACACTTTATTGTGCTCATGAAGAACCTGTACATAGACTAAGAAGCAGTTGTCCAGATAGAACAAGGGGATACTAAATGATTTTAAATCAGGAATAATGTGGATCTGTGTTGTATCATTTCATTATACTCATGTGAATAAGCAATGGACTGTTAAACACAAGGTTGGGAGTTCAAACCCATAAAACCACTCCTTGGAAAACCTTACAGGGTGGTTATGAGTCATAAGAGGCTCAACAGTACTTAAAACCAACAATTTAGTCTGCATGATGAGCTAATATCAATGAAGCTGGATTATATGAGAAGAACATGCATTCGGATTGGAGGAAAACGCATTAGCAACCTGCTGTATGTAGATAGGAATCTTGGTTTGGTGCTGTGGGTTAATGCATTGGACTGCACGATCAGTTTGAATTGTAAGGTCAGCAGTTCAAGCTCACCAACCACTCCTCAGAAAACCTATATGGGGTCACTATGGGTCAGAACCAACTCAACAGCATTAACAACATATGTAGATAATATAACCATGATTGCTGAAAATGAAAAAAACTTAAATTACGTACTGAAAAAGATCAAAATCTACAATCCTAACTGGAATGGGAAAAGATTGAAGTTGTCAAAAACTTCATTTTGCTTGGATCCATAATCAACACTCATGGAAGCAGCAGTCAAGAAATCAAACGAAGTATTCCGTTAGACACAGCTGCTACAAAAGACCTCTTTAATGTGCTAAAGATATCCGTTTGAGGACTAAGATATGCCAAACCCAAGATGATATTTTCAACTTCTTCATATGCATTTAAAAGTTGGACAATGAATAAAGACTCTAAAACTGATACATCTGAATTATGGTTTTAGAGAGAAATATTAAAAGTACCATGGGCTACCAGAAGAACAAGTAAATTCGTGTTGGATGAAGTACAGTCAGATTGCTTCTTAGAAGCCAATATGGTGAGGCTTCGTCTTTCGTATCACGATGTGTTATCAGGAGGAACCAGTCCCTGGAGTTTCTGCTTGGAAAAAGAAAAAGAAAAAAAAAAACAAAAAAGACCTACAATGAGATGAATTGATGCAGTGAAGCAGCAATGGGCTCAAACATAGCAACTATTTCGAGGTTGGTGTGGGGTCGGATACTGTTTCATTCTGTTGTGCATATGGTCACTAAGAGTGGGGATATACTTGCCAACACATAACAACCTAACTTCTAAGAAACATTCTGACTGTACTTCTTTTAACAGGTTTGTTTGTTCTTTGGTCAGTCTATGGTCCTTTTAAATTCTTCTCTAATACCATAACTCAAATGCATCAATTCTTCTATGATCTTA
>NW_006408857.1:2135365-2137833 GCF_000296735.1 Chrysochloris asiatica | reverse complement strand
TCTTTTCATGATCTGTTCCTTTCCTTCTTTAAGATGTCCTTAATGTTATGCAACAGTTCTTCTGGTCTTCATTCATTAGTGTCTAAAGCATCAAATCTGTTCTTGAGATGATCTCTAACTACAGGTGGGATATTTTCAAGCTCATTTTGGCGCTCATGGACTTGTCGTAATTTTCTTCAGCTTCAGCCTAAACTTGCATGTGAACAGTGATAGTCTGTTCCACAGCCTGGGCCTGGCCTTGTTTTAGCTGATGACATTGAGCTTTTCACTATCTCTTCCCACAAATGTAGTCAATTTGATTTCTGTGTATTCCATCCGGTGAGGTCCATGTGTATCGTCATCTTTTATGTTGTTTTAAAAAGGTATTTGCAATAAAGTCATTGGTCTTGCAAAATTTTATCATGCAATCTCCAACATCAATACTGTCACCACGGCTATATTTTCCAACTACTGATTCTTCCTCTTTGTTTCCAACTTTTGCATTCCAATCATCAGTAATTATCAATACATCTTGATTGCATGTTTTATCAATTTCAGAATGAAGGAGTTGGTTGTTGTTGTTGTTGTTAAGTGCCATCAAGTCAGTTCCAACCCATAGTGACCCTATATAGGGTTCCCGAGGAGCAGCTGGTGAGCTTGAACCACCGACCTTGCAGTTCAAACAGCTTTGCAGTCTGACTCATTAACCCACAGCACCACACCAGGACTCCGAAGGAGTTGGTAGGATTCTTCAATTTCATCATCACTAGCTTTAGTGCCTGGTGCTTAAATTTGAATAATAGTGCTATTAACTGGTCTTCCTTGTAGGCGTATGGCTATTATCCTATCACAGACAGCGTTGTACTTCAACATAGATCTTGAAATGTTCTTTTTGATGATGAATATGACACCATTCCTCTTCAATTTGTCATTCCTGGCATAGTAAACCATATGATTGTCAGAGTTGAAATGGCCAATACATTTAAGCTCACTAATGCCTAGGATATCAATCTTTTTGTGCGTTTCATTTCATTTTTGACAATTTCCAATTTTCTTGATTCAGGTTTCATACATTCCATGTTCCAATTATTAATGGATGTTTGCAGCTGTTTCTCCTCATTTTGAGTAGTTTCCCATCAGCAAATGAAGGTCCTGAAAGCGTTGTTCCGTTCAAATCATCATGGTCAGCTCTACTTTGAAGAGGCAGCTCTTTTCCAGTCATATTTTGAGTGCCTTCCAACCTGAGGTGCTCCTCTTCCAGCATTATATCTGACAATATTTTGGTCCTATTCATGTTTTCATCTTCTGAAACTGTATCTAACAATGTTCCACTGCTATTCATAAGGATTTCAGTGGTTAGACATTCTGAAGTAATCTGCCTGTCCTTCTTAGTCTATGTTAGTCTGGAGGATCAGCTGAATCCTGTCCACTATGGGTGACCTGCTGGTATTTAAAATACTGATGGCAGAGCTTCCAGGATCAACGCTACACACAAGCCACTACAGTATGACAAACTGACAGACAAAAGGTAGATATGACAAATAATTGTACTCTACTATGAGGAGTCCTGGTATAGCACTGTAGGATAAGAACTGGACAGCTATCCCAAAGGATGGCAGTTCAAACCCACCAGTCACTCCTCAGAAACCCTGTACAGGGTTGTTATGATTCAGAACTAACTCAACAACACTAAACAACAACATATTATGAGACAAATTGATTTGAGCTGTAGTCTAGGTTTATCTCCTCCCTTGCTCTGCCCATTCAGTATTCCAGGTGTGTCTGTGAACTACCCAACATAACTTCAACATATTTTTCCATATTAATAAGCCAGCGTTTATTTCTTTAGCTTGCAACTAAAATCCCTGAGTGTCATATCATTTTTTTAATGTTCTTTTCAAGTTTGTCTATAGATTAGAACTGTCCCATAGGGCTATAATTTTACATAAGCAGACAGCCACATCTTTGTTCCACAGAGCAGAAAGCCTAGTGGGTTTGAACCATCTATGTTCAGATTAGCAGCTGAGGACTTAACCATTGCACAACCAGGGTACCTGTTGAATCAATGTTGTTGTTGTTGTTGTTATGTGCCAGAATCAGTAACGACTCATATTGACTTTGCATCTGGTTTTCCAAGGCATAAATGGTAGGATTGAACCACCACCCTCTCAGTTAACAGTTCTGAACTTATCCTTTACCATAACTCCATTGAACCAATAGGTCTCCATATTCCAATTTCAAGACTGCAAGTTATTCAAGAGGTCCAGAAAGCCATAGTCCATTGCTTTCCAATAAAGACAGTATCTGGAGACATATTCCCAAGTAGAGAAATTTAAATTTCTAGATTTTCCTTGTCTACTAAAAGTATCCCTGGTGGCACAATGAACAAGCATGTGGTTGCTTTAAAAAAAAAAAAAAAAAAACAAGGAATGAAATCCAAGGTTTGAACCCACCAGTCACTCCAGAGGAGAAAGTTGTGGCAGCCTGCA
>NW_006408857.1:2109395-2123303 GCF_000296735.1 Chrysochloris asiatica | reverse complement strand
CTGCATCACCCAGATGTACTTTTTCATTGTGTTTGTTACCACTGGAAACTTCCTCTTGGGGGTTATGGCTTATGACCGCTTTGTGGCTATCTGCCACCCTCTGAACTATATGACCATCATGCAGTCCAGGCTCTGTGCTTTGCTGACAGGCATCCCATGGGTCCTCGGTAATGTTGTTGCCATGACTCACACCTTTATGCTCATTCAGTTGGTCTTCTGTGACAAAAACATTATCCCACACTTCCTCTGTGACCTGGCCCCTCTGCTCAAACTGTCCTGCTCAGATACAATGGTAAATGAGCTTGTGTTATTTGTCCTGGGCTTGTCTGTCATCACCTTTCCCTTTATCCTGATCCTCTTCTCCTACATCCGCATCGTTAGCGCTGTCCTGAGAATCTCATCCACAGAGGGAAAATGGAAAGTCTTCTCCACCTGTGGCTCTCACCTGACGGTTGTATTACTTTTCTATGGGACCATTGTAGGGGTTTACTTCTTCCCCTCATCTGCTCAACCTGATGACAGGGATAAGATTGGTGCAGTCCTGTTCACTGTGGTGACCCCCATGCTGAACCCCTTCATCTATAGCCTGAGGAATAAGGATATTAAGAGTGCCCTGAGAAAGATCCTCAATAGAAAAGGGTTTCTCCCTTTAATGCCTTGGGCTTCTAAATCCCTTTTGCACCCATAACCAAATGGATGATTCTGCCCAAAATTTGTGGCATAATTGTGATGGTTCAGCTACTGGTGATCTCCCACCTCTGTGCCTTCTATGCAAGCTCTGAGGGTTTGTGGTTGTTCCACAAAACTGTGGTCTTAGAACCAAGACAACAACCTTCATAATAAGCTACAACAATAACACACATTTTAATTACAATCTATGTTACTACAAATATAGGTGTCAATGGCTTATAGCTTAGACAATAGCAGTTGTAATCATGTACCACATCTAGCTTTCTTCCACTATTTTTCTCTAAGTTAGCTTTTCTAAAAGCTTGATTTGCAAAGACACTATTCAGTGTGATGATAGTTGTGGAAATGAAGGGTCTCACGTCCAAATTAATTGGGGTGACTATGAGTTAAAGAAGTCCTGGTGTGATGCTGCAGACTAAGTCCTAGATCACAAGACCAATTTGAACTGTAAGGTCAGCGGTTCAAACTCACCAGCCTCTCCTTGGAAACTCTATGCAGGGTTGCTATAAGTCAGAACAGACTCCACAGCACTTAACAACAACAAATGAGTCATATGAGGGACCCTGGTGTGGCACTGGAGGATCAGCACTGGGCTACTAACCATAAGGTTGGTAGTTCAAACCCTCCAGCTGCTCCTTGAAAACTCTATACAGGGTCTCTATGAGTCAGAACTGACTGGATAGCACCTAACAACATGAGTTAAATGAAGCCAATTGCCTTAGCTTTGCAACTTTTCAGAATCTTTGTTGCGTTATTGTTAAGCGTCATCAAGTTGATTCCAACTCATAGCAATCATGAATAGGGTTACCAAGGAGCAGCTGGTAGATTTGAACCACTAACTTCATGGTTCAAACCAAAATTGCAGTCGATTTTGGATGCAAACCAAAATTTAATAAATCTTACAGAAACTGATTCATCACAATGTAGTACATGTGCAGAATACATTTTGGGAAAAGTGATTTCAAATTACTTCAATGGGCAGCCACAGGGCCTAAGTCTAGAAAACATAGTTCAGGTTCTGATAATCTGTGAGACTTCAGTATGGTAGTTCATGTCTTTGAGCCCATTTTTTCTAACATAAAGTGGAATCATTGATCTAAATCAGTTTTCTTTCCTCAGTTGAGAGTGTTCATCAGAATTATTGGGGATTTTTTTTTTTTTTTTCAAAATCCAATACTCATACACTGAAATGCTTCTCTGCTTCACCAGTTACAGTAGACTTGGGCTCCAATTGGCAAAAAATCTTATGAGGTAAACCTAGCACCCATTTTACTTACCTTTGCTGTTGTTAAGTGTTGTTAAGTTGGTTCCAACTCATAGTTACCTTGTGTGGGGTTTTTGAGGAGTGGCTGGTTGGATTTGAACTTAGTCCTTAATTTTAAACCAATCTGCTATCCAGTGCTTATTCTATAGTGCCACACCAGAACACCGTACTTAGCTTTAAGAGTCTGGTGATGCAGTGGTTAAGCACTCAGCTGCTAACCAAAGGGTTGGTGATTCAAACCCACCAGCCCTTCTTCAGGACAAAGATGTTTCCATAACGATGGCACTCTTGGAAACCTTATGGTGCACGTCCACTCTCCTATAGTGTCACTAGGAGTCCAAATCAACTTGGTGGCAACAGGGTAAGGAAGGACATGTGACAGCTATACAACCTATGCAGTGACACTATGCAGTAGGCCTTAGGACTCTCAGGCACACTTTCTAGTAGCCCAGTGATGTCATACTTGGAATATGCATGGTTGCGAGTCAATGCACTGAGTGAGTGTAGGTCACTTCAATTCAGGGAAGCTGTCAGTTCTGGGGTGCCTCAAGCACTGTGCCTCGCCAATCACATAGCCCCCTCAGGGGTGTGTGACTGGCACCTACCTATACTGCAACTCAGCTAGTATAGTTTACTCCTCAATTACATATTCTTCCATATTTAATTTTAACAAACAGATACAGGTACGCAAGTCAGGGTTAAGCCATTTCAGCAGAATTGTCTGTATTTCAGAGTCCCTGGGTAGTACTTAACTACTAACCAAAAAGCTGCCAGTTCAAACCCACCCAATGATGGCTATGAAGAAAGTCCTGGTGATCTGCTTTCAAATGATCACATCCATTGAAAATCCCATGAAAAAGCTCTACTCTGCAACCATGAGAATAGAATTTATGGCATGTGATTGGGTTTTTTGGGTTTGGGTCTGTTTGCCATGGAATCAATTCCAACTCATAGAGACCCTGTGAGACAGTGAAGAAGTATCCCATAGGGTTTCTTTCCAAAGCTGTAATCTTTACAGAAGCATAGTGCCACACCTTGCTCCTAAGTGCAGCAGTCCTCGTATATAAAATGGGAATATTAATACCACCATCCCAAAGAGTTTTGGCAAATGGGCATATATTTTAAACAATCACCATGATTCTAGTATATAGCAAACACTTGGATAAAAGGTTATTTTTCATTCTTTTTCTTTTTTTAAACTGTCTCCCTGGCTTCTAACTCCAGTTTACCTGCAAAACTAGCTTGATCGGTCAGCAGTTTACCTGTAAAACTAGTTTGATCGGTCAGCAGTTTACCTGCAAAACTAGTTTGATCGGTCAGCAGTTTACCTGTAAAACTAGCTTGATCGGTCAGCAGTATAAGCTGACTTCTATTTTTCTCTAGACTTTGGTGGTGGTGGTTATATGCCATGGAGTCAGTTCTGACTCATAACGACCCTATATAGGGTTTCAGAGGCTATAAATCTTTATGGGAAGAGAAAGCCTCATCTTTCTCTCATAGAACTGGTGGTAGTTTTGAACTGTTGACCTTCAGATAGCAACCCGGCTCGTAACCACTACGCTACCAGAGCTCCTAAACTTAGAACCATCCAATCACATTTTAGAGACAATAATCAGCTGCCTGTGCTTCTTTGCATATCACTTATATCTTACACTTCATTTGAGGGTTTTTTTATTAACCTAAAATTCATCTACTTCTATGTGGGCTGCCAAACTAGCCTCTTAACAGTCCTGCCTTATTAAATAAAGTATTTCAACATCCACACTACCCCACCCACGGTAATCAAAATCCAACATGCCATGTTCCAGAGCTGTGCTTTCATTATTTCATATAGAGAAGTAGAAAGAGTCCTAGAATTATAACCAAGAGACTTGAGATCTAGCCCAATTCCACTGCTAACTCATTGTGTTACAAGTCCTATTAACTTATCTCGGTTTCATTTTCAATAACAGTTGGTCTAATATGAATAAAGCAGGGTTCAGAAGAGCATGCATCATATCAATGTGTTTATGTTAAACAGAATATGTCAAAAGAGACATCTGCATATAGAGCCAACTAAAATGACGAACAGAGTTGCAGCAGTTGTTTTCTTGCCACTTCCCCCATCAAGAGATTAAGTCTATGCCTCTCCCCTTGAACATAGAGGGCTTTGGGATGGAGATGTTCCATGTTTCCAATACTCTGTTAGAAAGGCCAACACAGTTTGCACCTTGCTCTCTCTCCGTTGGGATATGAACTTGGAAGCCCTGGAGGACCATGTAAGAACTCCCACGACCCTGAAAACACCTGGCTGGAGAGAAGATGCTGTCAAGATGGCAAAGAACTGAACACAGGGAAGCCCTGCTGTTCCATCCCACATTTCTATGAATCTCCCCAGTCCAGGCACCCAATCTGTGAGTGACTCTTAAGAGGATTCCAGCCATAGTTCTGACTGAAAGCATATGAACCTTTGAGTGAGAAATACCTAGCTACACCCAGTCAATGCCTTGTTGTTAAGTGTCGTCAAGTCGATTCCGACCCGTAGCGACCCTGTATAGGGTTTCCAAGGACCAGCTAGTGAGCTTGAACCACTGACCTTGCAGTCCAAACGACTTTACAGTCTGACGCATTAGCCCACAGCACCACACCAGGACTCCAGTCAAGCCCTAGCACTGTGAAAAATAACAAGATGATTGTCATTGTTTGACGTCCTTATGCTTCAGGGTGATCTGTCACCCATTGGTTACAGGATGATGTGATATACATATATAATCAGAACAGTGGTTTTATCTGGATCATGGGACACGGTGATTTATATTACATCGTTTACTGTTTTAATGATTCACAGTGAGTGCCAGGCATTTGTGGGGAGTGATAAATGAAGCATTTTTTTGAAGTGTTAAGAAAAATGAATGATTGCTTATTATGCTTAACATGCTGCCTGAATCTTCATGATTATATAAACATTGTTTAGGAGAAAATCTATAATTTTCCCCCTCAATCTGGTTTCATTCTATTCTGCATTTCATAGGCAAAGAATCACCAGGGTTAGACCCACGCCATTTGGGTTAAATTGGTCCCACCATGGTGTGCCTCTCCCTGTCTTACCTCTGACTTGGAGGTTCCACTCAGGGTGTACCTACTAACTAGTTCCATCTGTGAAATTTCATTTGCATCATTGAAAATTCACATTGGCTGTTATTTGGAGAATTTACATAGGGCACAAGAAAGAACACAGGCACACATGTTTAGGGGCTATTTCTCTTTTGGAAGAAGTACAGCCAGAAGTCTTGTCAGTTTCCTAAGTTTTCAGGATATAAGATCAACATTAAATTGACAATTTTACTTCTTTATTCAAGCAAGAAACAATTGGAAACAAAAAATTTAAAAGCCCAGTACCATTACAATAGCACCAAAAGCTATCAAATACTTAGGGGATCAATCTTACAAATCTATACACTGCAAAACATAGAACATTGATGAAAGAGGTAACCTAAATAAATGAAGAGATATGCCATGTTTGTGAGTTTTAAGAATGATTATTGCCAAGATATTAATTTTCCCAAATTGATCAATAGAGTTAATGCAAAGCAATCAAAATCCCAGCAGACTTTTATAGAAATCAACACATGAAAAAGGCACAGTACCTAGAATAGCTAAAATCACTATGAAAAAGAACAAAGTTAGAGGATTGTTGTTGTTGTTAGGTGCCATCGAGTCGGTGCCAACTCATAGCGACCTTATGCACAGCAGAACGAAACACTGCCCAATCCTGGGCCAGCCTCACTATTGTTGCCACGCTTGAGTCCATCGATGCTGCCACTTGGCCAATCCATCTCGTGGGGGTCTTCCTCTTTCTCTCTGACCCTCCACCTTACCAAACATGATATCCTTCTCCAGTAACTGGTCCCTTCGGACAATATGTCCGAAGTATGAGAAATGAAGTTTAGCCATCTTGGCCTCCGAGGAGCACTCTGGCTGCACTTCTTCCAAAATGGATCTATTGGTTCTTTGGGCATCCCATGGCACTTTCAATATTCTCCTTCAACACCATAACTCAAAGGCATAAATTCTTCTACAGTCTTCCTTATTCATTATCCAGCTTTCACATGCAAATGAGGTTATTGAAAATACCATGACTTGGGTCAGGCGCACCTTAGTTCTCAAGCTGACATCTTTGCTCTTCAACACTTTAAAAAGGTCTTGTGTAGCAGATTTGCCTAATGCAATATGTCCTTTGATTTCTTAAAGGATTAGCACTAATTCCAAGATTTATTGTTAGTATTCAAGACATTATTTGTTGTCATTGTTAAGTTGTGTTGAGTTGGTTCTGACTCATAGTAGCCCTGTATAGGGTTTCCAAGGAGCAGCTGGTGAGTTTGAACCACCAACATTATACTATTGTCATAAATATAAACAACTAGATCAATGGACGAGAAGCATGTCCTTTTCTAGAATTAGTATTTCCTGTTGACATGTCCAAAGTAAATGCCCAATAGGTATTACAGACCAGGAAAACAAGCTAAAAGACACTAGTTTGGCACCATACAACTAAGTCGTGGCAAACTGAACACTTTGGTGCCAAATTCTGAGTTCTTTGTACAACACAAATTCCTCTATCACCATCTACAGAAGTTGGTATGTTAGGAGAATATTTGCACTGCAGTTAATATTTCAGAAATGATCCCAAAGATACATTCTGTGGAGTTGCTTTATCCCATTCTGAATTCTTCAAGTGATTTTATGCAATGATAAGAACAAAATTTAAAGTATGACCCCAAGTGTCTTGGCCACCAATGCCATTGTTTTTCCTTATATCTTTTCCTAAAGTCTTTTCTAAAATATTTGTCATCTTAAAATGAAAGTTCTCAGAGTTCCAAAGCTGCATTTTATTTAATCTAGGCACTTCACAATCTCATACACAACTACACACACATGCTGACACATGCTATCATATTGCACAATACTAAGTTTCTATTGAGTCAGTTCCAATTCATACCAACCCCATGTGTAGAAGCTCCAAACAAACATTGTAGATTCTCTTCTGCTCCCACAGATTCAAGAAAGGAGAAAAATACACAAACTATAAATCCAAGGTTGGTGACTAGAGTGAGCAGTCGACCAAAGCTGGGTAGAGTATGTATGAAGATTCAAAACTTGTGCTCTAGCTGGATGGAATCCCTACTCGACCAGTTGCTCTCTGGCCTTGGGAAAATTATACAACCCTATAAGTCTCAGCTGCCTCATCTTCCTAAAGCAGAACATGCCACATAGGGTTATTGTGTTAATTAAATCCGATAATTTTGGTAGCAAACCTCATTTATTCCTAAAAGGTGATATGTTGTTGTTAAGTGCTTTTGAGTCAGTTCTGACCCATGGCGACCCTATATAGGGTTTCCAAAGAGTGCCTGATGGATTTGAACCACCAACCTTGCAGTTCAAACTGACATTGCTGTCAAGAGCTTATCCTATAGTGCCGTACCAGGAGACACATACCTAACAAATGTTAGCTGTTATCTATCTGGAGTCCTGGTATGGTGCTGTAATTATACTACTATAATTATCAGAATCCTGGTGTGGCACTGTAGGTTAAGCACTAAACGCAACATCAGTTTGATTTACAGGGTGGGTGGTTCAAACTCACTAGCCACTCCTCAGAAACCCTATACAGGGTCTCTATGAGTCAGAACTGACTTGATGGCATTTACAACAACAACAACAACAACTATAATTATTATTCAAAACTATAGAAAACTAAGAAGGAACATAACAAATTATAGGATTTGGAAAAATCCTTTTGAATCAAAACTAGTTGTATTTACAAATATGTGCATGATTTCCCAGATACTCTTGCTTCCCTCATCAAGTGTTTGTTGTGCCTGACAATGGAATGTGCTCACCATACAGTAGTAAATAAAGCAGAAGTGATCCCTACCCAATCATGCATTGTTGTTGTTGTTGTTATGTGCTGTGGAGTCGGTTCTGACTCATAGTGACCCTGTACAGGTTTTCTGAGGCTGTAAATCTTTACGAGAGCAGAAAGCCTCATCTTTCTCCCATGGAACAGCTGGTAGTTTCAAACTGATGACCCTGAGGTTAGCAACCTGATTTGTAACCACTATGCTATCAGAGTGGATCCTCAAAATACAGTCCTATGACATAGGTTAAGACCACTTGACATATAAGGACATTGAGAACTCAAGAAGTTAGAACTTAAAGGTAGAGCTCAAAAACAACTGTGTTCTTCTAACTGTTGGTCCAGAGCTCATATGAATTTGGACATCTGTGTTCTCAGCTAAGACACTGGAACCTGAGATTAATTGATTACTTCAATAAATATTTATTGAACATCTTTGATATGCCAGTTCACAGACAAAATTCTTGCTATAGTTTACTTTGTAGTTATAAGAATTAGACAATACCAAATAAGTATAAAGTATATAGCTGATGACAAGTATTACACAGAATACATCAGGAAAGGGAGGTGATAGTTCAGATGCAACTTTAAACAGCATTATGGGAAAGCCTTACCAAGAAGGTGATATTTGAATAAAGACAGAAAGGACAGAGAAACCAAGAAATGAAAGATTTTACATGGGCACCTCTAGATCCTCCCAGAAACTTTTGACCTGCTGAGGAGTTTCTTAACAGCCTCCTTGACCTCCTTGTTCCTAAGACTATAGATGAGGGGATTCAGCATGGGGGTCACCACCGTGTAGAGCACGGATATGACTCGGTCTTCCTCTGAGGATTGCCCCGAGTTATCTCGCAGGTACATGAAGATGAGGGTGCCAAAGAAGAGAGCCACAGCAGTGAAGTGGGAGGCACAGGTAGAGAAGGTCTTGGCCCTGCCGCCAGCAGAAGGAATCTGCATGATGGCTATAATGATAAACAGATAGGACACCAAGATCACCAATATGCAAGCAGGCATGACAAAAATGGCAAACACGATAATCACTACTTCCTGAGTGTAGCTTTCCCCACATGTGAGTTTTAATAGAGGCGGCAGGTCACAGAAAATAAAGTTGATCTCATTGTTTCCACAGAAGGAGAGTGTGAAGGCTGTGACCGTTCGAACAAAAGCACTGGAGAAACCAGCCACATAAGCACCAGCCACTAAGCCTACGCGGTCCTTCTCGGTCATAATGGTGACATAAAGCAGGGGTTGGCACACGGCCACATAGCGGTCATAGGCCATGATAGCCAAGAGGTAGCAGTCAATGGAGGCAAAGAAAGTGAAGAGGAAGAACTGAGCTGCACAACAAGCTTCAGAGATGACAGCACCGTGTTCCAACAGCACAGCCAGCAACTGAGGGACGATGACAGAGGAGTAGCAGATGTCCACGAAGGAGAGGTGGCTGAGGAAGAAGTACATTGGGGTGTGTAGCCTGCGATCTTTGCAGATCAAGATGATCATTCCTGCGTTTCCCAGCAAAGTGACAAGATAGAAACTCAGAAATACCAGGAAGAGAGGAAGTCCCCACTCTGGATGCTCAGTGAATGCAATAAGGAAGAACTCGCTCACAACAGTGTCATTTCTTCCAGCCATCCATTCAATGGTTGACCTGTGAGGGTGAAGACAGGGGACCTTAGATGATTAGTTCAAGTTCGTTCAAGGTTGTTGTTAAGGTTAGTTGTTGTAGAGTCTATTGCAACTCTTGGAGACCTCATGATGATTGCAGAGTAGAACTAGTCCATAGGGTGTTCAAGACTGTGATCTTTCAGAAACAGATTGCCAGACCTGTCTTCTAAGACACCTCTTGGGTGTGTGGGGGGTGGGGTGGGGTGGGGTTTAAGCTACCAAAGATGTGGCTGGTAGTTGAGTACTTAGTCATTTGCATTACTCAGAGATACCGTCATTTCAAGGTAATAACATTTTATATTGAGCATTTATCATCTCGGTGTTTGACTTCAACAAACTATGTAGTCTAAGGTGGAAATAGAAATGTAGACATCATTATGGTGCCATCCAGTTGGTTTGAACTCATGGAGACCTTACATAAAACACAATGAACCACTGTTCTGTCCTGTGTCATACTCCCATCTATCGCCATTTTGAATCCATTGTTGCAGCCATTGTTGTCAGTCCATCTGATTGAGGGGCCATCTCGTTCTCTTTTCTGCTTTACCTTTATTTTACCAAATATGATGTCCTTTTCCAAACACTGGTCCCTCATGACAACATGTCCAAAGTATGAGAGATGAAGCTTTGCCATTCTCACTTCCATGGAACATTCAGGTTGTACTTCTTTCAGAACAGATTTGTTCCTTCTTCTGGAAATCCATGATGTATTCAATGTTCTTCACCAACACAGTTCAAACACATCAACTGTGATGATCATACCATGGCTTGTATCAAGCTCATCTTGGTGTTCAAGCTAATAGCTATGTATTTCGACACTTTCAAGGGGTCTTTTGCAGTAGATTTTCCCAATGCAATACATCATTTGACTTACTAACTGCTGCTTCTCTGTGTATTGGTTGTGGATTCAAGTAAAATGAAATCCTTGACAATTTCTATCTTTTCTCTGTTTATCAGGATGCTGCTTATTGGTCTAGTTGTGAAACATTTCATCTTCTTTCTGTTGAGATGTTATCCACATTGAAGGCTGTAGTCTTTAATGTTCATTATAAATGCTTCAAGTCTTCTTTGGTTTGAACAAGGAAGGTTGTATCAGTTGTCTATAGCAGGGTGGTAATGAGTCTTCCCCCAATCCTGATGCCATATTCTTCTTCATATTGTCCAGTTTCTTAGATTATTTGCTCAGCATACAGTTTGAATAAGTATGGTGAAAGGATACATCCTTGACACAACTTCCTGATATTAGTCCCTGCAGTATTAACTTGTTCAAACCACTGCCTCTTGCTCTATGTACAGATTTCACATAAGTGGAATTAACTGTTAGAATTCTCATTATTAGTCATGCTATACATAATTTGTTATGATCCATAGAGTTGAATCTCTTTACATAGTCAATAAAGCACAGGTAACTATCTTTTTAGTGCATAGATAGCTCACACTCATAGAAATCCTTCTATTAGAATGAACAAAGAGCAAGTGAGTCTCTGACTTATAAGTCAGCTCTTGTATTTGTAACTCTGTCCCCAATTAGCTGTTTGATCTTAGGTAAGGTACTTAACCTCTCTGAACCTCAATTTCCTTTTCTGCCAGGAGAGGATCATAATATCTACTCTGCTTATGAGATAAGGTTAATGCATAAATTAAGGCTGATATGAAGTGCACTGAAAAGCTAAAAGCACTCCATATATACAAGGTGGCTATTTAAATTTCTTAATGTACATTTTAAGGAAGGAAAATTTATATTCTACAAGCAAAAGAGAATTAACCAAAACCAAAATATAAAAATCCACTAGTAGGCAGCAATGAACTCTGCTTGTACCAATATTTCTGTTGTCAGTCTAACAACATGCATGTTTAACAAACAGCTGTTAGCCTAATTAGAGTTGGCTGACTGATTAAGGGGGATTGTTTTAATAAGTACTAGTATTAACCTTGAAATCAAAAGAGCAAATATAAGCTCCTTTTAGCACCTAACAAATCTCTATAAGCATCATTTTGTTGTTCTAACAGTGCCTAATAAAAAGCAGTAATTTTACAGTACACAGCGTCCAAATTTGAAAACAGGAAAAAACAGATGTACCTCTGCCATCTGGCACTGTCTGATCGCTGTTGGTTTAGGAATCAGAATTAATAGATTTGAAGGTCCTTCAGAGAGTTCTGAGGCTCCTGGGTGGTGCAAACTGTTGGTGCTCAACTACCAACCTAAAGGTTGGCTGTTCAAAACCACCCAGTAGGCCCTTGGAAGGACGGTCTGATGACCTGCTTCTGTAAAGATTGCTGTTGTCATCAAGTCAGTTCTGACCCATAACGACCCTGTATAGGGTTTCCAAGGAGTCACTGGTGAGCTTGAACTGCCAACCTTGCAGTTCAAACAGCTTTGCAGTCTGGCGCATTAACCCACAGTGCCACACCAGGACTCCATCTGTAAAGAGTCTAGCCCAAAAACCTCCTATGGAGTAGCTCTACTCTGTAACGTAGGTAGTCCTCATAAGTCTGAATTAACTCAACTGCAAGGATTTGGAGTCTGGTTTTGTTTTTTGCTTGGTGGAAACTAGAACAGAGCTGTAAATGAATTTAATCATGTTTTCATTCCTCATGTACTGACAGCCAAGCCAATACTGAAATGAGCCATTAGGGATGATGACAAAGAAAGGAAATTAGATCAGGAAGCCTTGAACGGAGCATAAACCATCTCACCTGAATTCCACGCTGCTAGCACCTCCCCACTTTGTTCAGTGTTTCCTCCATAGTGGCCTGTGGTCTGTTGCTTTTCCACTGACAGGAGGAGCAGGGTGATGGGGAAAAAGCATTACTAACATAGAAACAGGAGTAGATTCTAGTTCACTCTCCCTAGATATGTGACCCTGGACAGGTCACATTTCCTCTGTGACCTTCAATTGCCTCCTTTTTGTTCCCATCCAATAAGCAACAAGACAGCCTCAGGTCTGTAATCACAGCTACCTGGTGGAGACGAGATCCCTCCCAGCTCCTCTACGTCTTGGTCCCACTTTATGGAGTCTCTCTTGCCTTCACAGAAGAAAGATGTGGCAATCTGTTTTCATAAAGATTACAGCTGTGGAAGCCCTATGGAACAATTCTACTCTGTCCAACAGGGTTCTTATCAGTCAGAATCATCTAAATGGTAATGGGTTTAAGGGGTTTTGTTGTCGTTGCTTTATGTTTATATTTTGTCTTTTTCCTTGCACTCTTGACAAAATAAGATTTCTCTGACACTGGAATCGCTGGTATTTTTCCAGACTGGCACAGCATACCATGAATAGTAGATCAGCCTCTCTCCCTAAGCTGATTTAATACTAGATCTTACATTAAGAGCATCTTATACTTTCTGCCCAAGCTACAAACCCTAATTGGATCCTGAGAGGAGTCTCCAAAGAGAGGCAAATTATCTTCATGTGACTTCATAACAAGGTGCCTAATATCTTTGAAGGTTTATCTTTAATTTCAAACTCCCAAAGGTCCCACCCCATGTCCTGCCATTACTCAATGGGATCTGATGGGGCGGATTCCAGTCCTGCTTATTCCTGCCATATGCTAAAATAAATGTTCTTTAAAGGCTTCCTGTATGTCAGCTGAGAATTTGGTCAAAGGTTCTATAAAATGTCACTCTACCAGCTGTGACTTGATCCCAAAAGGAGACTATTTTGTAAGCACAAGCTTTGATCCCCATTGTCAAAACAGGCTGCAATTGATGACTCTAAAATTTCACCGTTGGGCAGAAGTAGAGAATGGTGTAAATTATGATCTGTTGAATAAGCAAATATGAATGGGTCATGAGAAGGCTTTCACCAGGTAGAACGAGCAAGTTCTTGATGGTGGCCAACCCCATTTCCCCAACAAACATACATTGATTCTTAAACTTCCATGAGCTTAAGAATTACTTTGAGAACTTGGAGCATTGTACTCTTTGAAAGAACTATCTGGTGGTAGTGGTGATTACATGCTGTAAAGTCAGTTCCAACCTGTAACAACCAAATATAGGGTTTTAAAGACTGAAAATCTTTACAGGACCAGAAATCCTCATCTTTCTCCTACTGAGATGGATTCAAACTGCTGACCTTGCAGTTAGCAGCTCAACTCATAACCCGCTATGCCACCAGGGGTCTTTAAAAGATGATCTACATGGGATCAAGTTGACAAAAAAAAAAAAAAAAAAAAACTAGAAAAGTTAGAAAGCTTGAGCGTCAGTAACTTTATGTTAATGAGGAAGTAACAAGTCAGAGAAGGATGCTGAGAAGGGTTGTACAACTTGAATGTTATCAATGTCATTGAATTATACATGTACTAATTGTTCAGGGCCGAAACCAACTCAATGACACTTAACAACAATTGTTGAATTGGGGTATGTTTTCCTGTGTATATGTTCAGCAACAAT
>NW_006408857.1:2106812-2109060 GCF_000296735.1 Chrysochloris asiatica | reverse complement strand
AAGTCTCATCAGAACTTCCCTTTACCACAAGAGACCTGTGAGCTATTGGGCTGGTTCTGATGGTCTGGCCCTTGTCTTATGAATAAAGAGAACTAGATACAAAGAGGGCCACGTGGCTACTTGGTAGCAAGACAATTATGTGAGTTCAGGTCAATGCCATGTTGGCAAAGCCTACTCAGAAGATGGCACAAGGTGAGAGGTTCCAGAGCAGCCCTTCTCCAAATTTGGTACACATTAGAATTGCCTGGGAGCTCTTAAAACCCTAATGGCCAGATTGTATCCCATAAAAAATTAAATCTGGATGTCTGAATGTGGGAGCCAGGTATCAATAATTTTTTAACCTTGGAAGAGATGACAATGCAAAGTAAATTGAAGAGCTACTGCCAGAGAGCTCCTCCCTTGCAAAGACCTATGTTTCCCCAGGTGGCTTAGGTAGATGTTCCAGGAAGGAAAATAGGTTCACTGTTCTCATAAGCTTGGAAATTGCTACATGTACTATCCCCCATATGGAAAATTATACCACATATCAGCATATTAAAGGATCTATAAAGTCCTATAATTAAGAAACCTCATCAACTTTCCCTAACCCACCATTTCCCAAGAGTATTTAACTACAGCACCTCTTTTTCATATAAGGCAGATTAGAATCCTGCAGAACTGAAACTCCTTAGGTGGTGCCGCTCTAAAGAGACTCAGCAATTGACTAAATGCCAAACAGCAAAGCAGAATCATTCCAAGAAACAGCATTTCCTGATGACTCATTTCAGATCTGGCTCCTTTGAGTCTCTGTCAGATTGGCTTCCCCATAAATAAGTGCTCCTACTAGGAAAGGAATGGAGAGGGGCAATGTGGGAGCAGTATCCTGCCAGATGGGTCACTCAGAATGCCTTTTAGAAAGACTTTCCTTTAAATTGAGAAATCGAATCCCTGTAGCTTTGATCATTAAATAACAGTGACCATTCGTGCTATTTATGTCTTGGAAAGCATTCTCAGGAGCTTTGAGGCCATCAGAAGGAACCCTACTTTTAAGAAGCAAGACCATGAAAGGTACACATAGGGTGTTATCCTTATCATTCTCTTACTAAACTAGATGTCCAAGGTTATCTTTCCAAATGACTTTATTTTCCTGTTAGATATTATAGACATGATTCAAAACCTCCCAGAAAATAGTAGTTTCTGGTCTTCTTCTTGTTGTTAGGTTCCGTCAAGTTAGTACCAACTCATAGCAACCGTCTGCACAGCAGAACGAAACACTACCTGGATCTGTGCCAACCTCACAATTGTTGCTATGGTTGAGCCCATTGCTGTTGCTACTGTGCCAATTCATCTTGATGGGGGTCTTCCTCTTTCTTGCTAGCTCTCCATTTTTCCAATCATGATGCCCTTCTCCAGAGAGTGATTTCTCCTGATATATGTCCAAAGTATCAGAGACGAAGTCTCTCCATCCTACCTTCTAAGGAGCATTTTGGCTATATTTTTCCAACACATATTTGCTTGTTCTTCTGATAGTCCATGGTACCAAAACTCAAATGCATCAATTCTTCTACAATTTTCCTTAGTCATTGTCCAACTTTCACATGCATATGAGGCTATGGAAAATACCATGGTTGAGTCAGGTGCATCTTAAACCTCAAACTGACTTCTTTGCTCGTGAACACTTTAAGAGGTCTTGTGCAGCGTATTTGCCTAATGCAATACATCATTTGCTTTCCTTGACTACTGCTCCTATGAGTGTTGTTGGTTGACCTGAGCAAAATGAAGTCTTTGACAACTTGAGCATTTTCTCCTTTTAACTTGATGCTATTTCTTGGTCCAGTGGTGATGATTTTCCTCGTCTTGGTTTTCTTTAATCATGAATATTTAAAAAATGGATTTTTTACATGGTGTCTGGGGGCTCCTGACTATGGTCTTGGGGGACACCAAGGTCAATTGACATAGCAACTGGGGTCTTCAAAGCTCAAGGGTCATCTAAGGTATAACTATTATGGATCACATGAGAATGTTGTGGATTAAATGGGAAAAAATATGGAACAAAACTGGAAAATCATGAAAATAAAAAAGTAAAATAAAAACAAAACAAAACAGGTTCACTGGCAGGATAAAGACTGGTGGAACCTCCAAGTCTGTGGCCCTTAGCCACCATTCAGGTTTGAAATTGAACTCAGTCCCAGGGCACAATTTTCAGCCAATAATAAATAGCAGGTCTATAAAGGGAATCCACTACTAGTCTGTCATATTATAGAGGCTG
>NW_006408857.1:2086829-2106352 GCF_000296735.1 Chrysochloris asiatica | reverse complement strand
AATCTTATGACCACATGGTTTACTATGCCAGGAATGACAAATTGAAGAGAAATGGTGTTGCATTCATTGTCAGAAAGAACATATCCAAATCAGTCATGAGGTACAATGCTGTCTGTGATAGGATAATATCCATGCACCTACATAGAAGACCAGTTAACACCACTATTATTCAAATTTATATATCAACCACTAAAGCCAGTGAGGATGAAATAGAAGAATTCTACCAACTTCTTCAATCTGATATTGATCATTGATCAAACATGCAATCAAGATGTAATGATCACACAAGAACACCCACACTTACAGATAATACCCACGTGACCTGGCTTCAAGACTGGATGATCAGAGCTCAAGTAGAAGAAGAAAGAAGAGGGGAAAAAGAGTAATCTGATACCATTTGATGAACTTGACCTACACCTATGGATGCAGTAGCTCAAAAGAGGGAACAAATCTTTACAACGAGGATCATTCCCACCCCCTCAATATATAGGGTAGACAAGGATGGGCAACTTGGACATTGGCTACCCAATATGTGGGGAGGGCCTACAAAGGCAAGAAGTGACTGGCTTGCAAGCTTTCAAGAGGGAGCCTAGATCCATAGGGCACGGAGGAAGGTAGAAACTCCACTGAGTAGTATCCAATCTGTCTGGGTAGGATTGATGAAAGGAGATGTGGATAGCATTCATGTGGTACAACAGTGAATAATTACTATCAGGGCTGATTGTGAGGGTTGAAAATGTAAAGGTAGATATTTTGTAGCAAAAGGAGGGGAGTGGTTGACTTTGCAGTCCAGGAGCAGAGGTCCCTGGGACCATTAAGGGAGAAGAGCAGAGTGCGGGACCCTACCCAGAGAAACAGTGATGCCTGAGATGGATGCAGAGACAATGACGTGGACAGATGGAGTGGCTGGGGACTCTGGACCCAGAAAAGGAGAGGGGCTGTGTGCTGGTGACCAGGGGTCAGGCTTGCGGGGTATACCATTTGGTTGGTTGATGATACATGGCAATGTAACTATATATGATAGGATGAATGTAAAGCTCATGTTCTCCTATGTAAACTATCACATAATTCACATGAATTTTTTTTTTAAATAAGATGCAATGATCATTAATGGTGATTGGAATTCAAAGGTTGGAAACAAAGAGAAAGGATCAGTAATTGGAAAATATGGCATTGGTGATAGAAATGATACAGGAGATTGCATGGTAGAATTCTGCAAAATCAAAGATTTTTTTTCACTACAAATACCTTCTTTAGACAGCATAAGAGACAATTATACACATGGACCTCACCATATGGAATACACAGAAATCAATTGACTACATCTGTGGAAAGAAATGATGGAAAACTTCTATATCATCAGTCAAAACAAGGCCAGGGGCAGACTGTGGAACAGACCATCAATTGCTCATAAGAAAATTCAAACTGAAGCTGAAGAAAATGAAAACAAGTCCATGAGGGTCAAAATATGACCTTGAATATATCCCACCAGAATTTAGAGATCATCTGAAGAACAGATTTGATACATTAAATACTAAAGACCAAAGATCAGAAGAGTTGTGGGATGACATCAAGAACACTATACATGAAGAAAGCAAAAAGTCATTAAGAAGACAAGAAAGAAGGAAAAGATCAAAATGGATGTCAGAAGAGACACGGAAACTTTCTCTCCAGTGTAGAGATGCTAAAGCAAATAGAAGAAATGAGGAGGTCCAAGAGCTGAACAGAAATTTTCAAAGGTCAGCTCAAGAAGATAAAGTCAAATATTACAAAAAAATGTGCAAAGATCTGGAGTCAGAAAACCAAAAAGGAAGAACATGCTCAGCATTTCTCAAGCTGGGAGAACTGAAGAAAAAAATCAAGCCTTGACTTTCATTATTGAAAGATTCTCTGGGCAAATTATTGAATGGTGCAGAAAGCATCAAAAGAAGATGGAAGGAATACACAGAGTTACTGTACCAAAAGGAAATGGTTGATGTTCAAGCATTTCAAGAGGTAGCATATGATCAAGATCCAATGATACTGAAGGAAGAAGTCCAAGGTGCATTGAAGGAATTGGTAAACAAGGCACCATGAATTGATGGAATACAAATTGCCATCATTCAAGAAAGTGAGGCGGCACTGGAGGCACTCACTCATATATGCCAAGAAATTTGGAAGACACCTATCTGGCATACTAATTGGAAGAGACCCATATTCAACCAGTATACTGAGCAAATCATCCGAGAAGCTGGGTTCTATGAAGAAAAACATGGCATCAGGATTGGAGGAAGACTCATTAACAACCTGCCATATGCAGATGATACAACCTTGCTTGATGAAAGTGAAGAGGACTTAAAATATTTACCAATGAAGATCAAAGAGCACAGCCTTCAGTATGGATTGCAGCTCGATGTGAAGAAAACAAAAATCCTCACAACTGGACCAATAAACATTCTTATCAATGGAGAAAAGACTTCATTCTTCTTGGATCAACTATCAACTCCCATGGAAGCAGCAGTCAAGAAATCAAACAACGTATTGCATTAGGCAAATCTGCTGCACAAGGCCTTTTTAAAGTGTTGAAGAGCAAAGATGTCAGCTTGAGGACTAAGGTGCACCTACCTGACCCAAGCCATGGTATTTTCAATAACCTCACATGCATGCAAAAGCTGGACAGTGAAAAAGGAAGACCGTAGAAGAATTGATGCTTTTGAGTTATGGTGTTGAAGGCGAGAATATTGAAAGTACCATGGGCTGCCAAAAAACCACAGATCTGTTTTGGAAGAAGTGCAGTCAGAGTGCTCCTTGGAGGCCAGGATGGCCAAACTTCGTCTCTGATACTTAGGACATACTGTCAAGAGGGACCAGCCACTGGAGAAAGGATATCATATTTGGTAAGGTGGAGGGTCAGAGAGAAAGAGGAAGACCCCCAGCAAGATGGATTGGCAAAGTAGCAGCATCAGTGGGCTCAAGCGTGGCAACAATAGTGAGGTTGGCCAAGGACCAGGTAGTGTTTCATTCTGTTGTGTATAGGGTTGCTATGAGTCAGTACTGACTCAATGGTATGTAACAACAACATAAAGGGAACGATAGTTCAGAAGAACTAGCAATGAAGGAGGAATGGTGCCAGTAAACACAGAGAGAAAGTAATGTTATATCGTGGGGATTGCAAACAATAACATGAAGCAAAATGTGTATGATTTGTTGAATGGAGAACTGATATGTTCCCAAAATCTTTACTCAATTTACAATTAAAAGTTTTTTTAAAGAGGATTTTTAAATGATTTATCATCAATTACATATATTCTATTCAAACAGAACTTGAATTTAAGCTAACTGAAGGAAAACAATCACAGACTGTTTTATTTCAAATTAGTTCCATACAAGGTAGAGCAAGATGTAAGGAAATACTAACACCTCTCTGTAAGTAGATAACTTCCTTATTATAAACAAATCCAAAAAATTACTTCATTTAATGTTTGTTCTTTTGCCACACTTATGTGGAAAGCAATTTTCTCTTTTTTCCTTGATTTCTTTTTACAGAGAAGTGCATGGCATCTCACACACACACATCAATGAGTTCTCAAGGATACTCATCCTTACAGCCTTTCTTGTTGGATTAAAGTCTTCAACAGTCTGTTTAGAATCTCATCAGAAGGAGACATTACATTGTCTCATAGTGTTCCCTTCCAGTTCATTGTGTAATCCCCATCTTCTGGAAAATTCTGAGAGCAGATAACTTTTCAGTGCATTAATGTGCTATTCACAAAAACAAAATCTTGTCCATTTTAACCAGGAGAGAAATTCATATAACTAATTCCAACTTTCTGCCTACCCAACGAGCGCTGCCAGTTAATGTGGTAAACTGCAATATCGGTTTGGGCCGTTAAGGCAGGCCGTTTCAATTTACCAGCTGCTCCTTGGAAACCCTGTACAGGGTCACTATGAGTCAGATCCCGACTTGGCACTTAGCAACAAGCAACATAATTCACGTGACATGTGAACTACTTACTAAGAATCCTTCTACAGGAGCTAGATCGGTGTGGGTTTCAGTGCCTACATAAGCCACTATTCAGAAATCATTGATTTCTTATGAATACTGTAAAAAATAAACCAACAACCATTCTTCCCATAACCCTTTATTAGTTGGGTTCAATAATTCATTAACAATGTCCACACAGAACTCAGACACCATACTTCTGGGGCTTTTTAGGGAAGTTAACAGGGTACAATACAGAATCAGAAGATGTCCAGAGCACAGTTGTTCTAGTCAGCTACCGATAAATGCCTACAGGACTCACCACTCCACCATATACCTCAGCCTAAAGGCACTTTGTCAGCTAACTTAGCTTCCCTACTTAAGTGCCCGGAGGGACCCCACCCACAAGCAAGTCTCCTGCTCAAAGTCACTCAGCTTTGTTTGTATATACTTATATATGGAGTCCTGGTATGGTGCTGAGGGTTAATGCGCTGGACTGCAATGTTGGTTTGAACCACAAGGTTGGCGGTTCAAGCTCATCAGTTGCTCCTCAGAAACCCTATACAGGGTCTCTAGGAGTTGGAACCAACAGGGAGGAGACACAACTCAGAAAAGGAGGTGAGAATGGTTGCAAAACTTTAAAAGTGTAATCAACGTCACCAAATTGTACCTATGTGTGTGGCACTGTGGGTTAATGCGCTGGACTGCGAGGTTGGTTTGAACCACAAGGTTAGCAGTTCAAGCTCAGCAGCTGCTCCTTGGAAACTCTATACAGGGTCTCTATGGGTCAGAACCTACTCGACAGTACTTAACAAAAACAATATAGAAATTATTGAATTGATATATGTTTTGCTGTGTACATATCAATATCAACAACATAACTTTTTTTTTTTTAATTGAAGATTAAGAACCAACAGACTGTGAATCTTTGGACACAGGTTGGGCTGATGCAGAACAAATACAGGCAAGGACACCTCCTGTCCATCCTTGCATGGAGAACAGCGGTGTTCTGACTCCCTGAGAACAAAAACTTCAAGATTAGAGAGTCACCATCTATGACACAGACACTGGAGATACCATTATGGGCAGGGGGGTATTGTATTTTGTCACCAAGTAGAGGCTCAGGTAAACAATGTGGAGAAGAACTAAGAACAAAGCACAGGGCATGTATCCAATGTTTATACTAATTGACAGATGTGTTCTTAGTATGTGTTCATAGAAATTCCTGAGACACAACCCTGGGAACCACTAGAAGAGTTGAGGAATACCTTGAGTGGGTATTTAATAGGAAGAGCAGTGACGATTTAAACTACCATAATTTGATCATTAAAAATAACCATCATCTAAATATTGAATCCTGTGATGACATACGTTCTAACTTGTGTGAGTGTAAAGGGTATTAATGCTGATGTCTGAAACTCACTTCCTCAAGTATAAAAAATTGGGCGGCTTGAAGGATGAACTGGTGGGTGTATAAATGGATGATCATACATATCTGATTGTATAAATACAATATATCAGCCAGTGTATAATCTAGGTATGAGGAGTTCACAAAACATATTCTATATGGTGGAAATCTTTCATATGAAAATTTGCAAAAAAAATATATAATCTTGCTTTATAATCACAATATTACACAGGATTTCATTTCAGACCCTTTAGTCACTTGTACTCAGAGCCTCAGGTCTCGCTCCAGTCTCTTTTGGGGCTGCCTCTTCTTTTTCTTCCTTCCTCTCTCTGGAGCTAAAGATGATTCTCTTTTATATCTTGTATCATGGCATATTCATTTCAATGTTGAGTATGCTATAAATAATGAGCATGCAGGATGCTGACGTTACAAAACAGGTGATTCTCAAAATTTTCCAAAGAGAGAGATGGTTAAGACAACTTGACTCTACTGAGAATTTTCCTCAGGGCCTCCTTCACCTCCTTGTTCCTCAGGCTGTAGATAAGGGGGTTCAACATGGGGATCACTGTTGTGTAGAACACAGACACCACTCGGTCCTTCTCTGAGGACTGACCAGAATTATCTCGTAGATACATGAAGATGAGAGTGCCGAAGAAGAGTGACACGGCAGTGAGGTGAGAAGCACAGGTAGAGAAAGTCTTGGCCCTACCACCGGCTGAGGGAATTCTTAAAATGGCCATGATAATGAACAGATAGGATACCAAGATCACCACCATGCAGGCAGGGATGACAAAAATGGCGAACACTATAATGACCACCTCCTGAGTATAACTATCCCCACAAGTCAGCTTTAAGAGAGGAGGGAGGTCACAGAAAATGAAGTCGATCTTGTTGGTTGCACAGAAGGAGAGAGTGAATGCTGAGACTGTCCGTACCAAGGCACTGCAAAGGCCAGCAACATAAGCCCCAGTCACAAAACCCCAACAGGCCTTCTGTGTCATGATGGTGACATAAAGCAAGGGTTGGCACACAGCCACATAGCGGTCATAGGCCATGAGGGCCAGGAGGTAACAGTCAATGGAACCAAAGAAGGTGAACAGGAAGAACTGAGCAGCACATCGTGTGTAGGACAAAACTGCTCCATGCGCCAACAATACAGCCAACATCTGAGGAACAGTGACAGACGAATAGCAGATGTCCATGAAGGAGAGGTGACGCAGAAGGAAGTACATTGGGGTTTGAAGCCTGCAATCTATGCAGATCAGGATGATCATCCCCATGTTCCCCAACAAGGTGACAAGATAAATAAATAGAAACAGGAGGAAGAGAGGGAGTCCCCATTCAGGACACTCTGTGAATGCGATAAGGAGGAATTCAGTCACTAAGGTGAGGTTCTTCTCTGCCATTAAGCTTGTGGTACATGAGAGGACTAGGATGAGAAGCAAGTTAGGAAGTTATGAATCAAAATTAACTATTTCTAGGTCACATTTACTGAACATATAGACAAATTATAATGTACTTGGTGGGTCTTCTCAGATGACTGACCATAGCTCCTACCTTCAAGAGAGTTCATAGAAGGCAGGACATAGAATCATCATAATATTCAAGGGGGCTTCAAAAGGTTGGTAGAAAAATGAAATTGAAGGACAATGGATTTTTTCCTTGAACTTTTGAAGCCCTCTCATATGTCAAGAAAACCAATACGGGTAAACATATTTTAAAACACAAACTCATATTCTCCCACCCTAATTTGTAACCAGTTCCTGGAAGTCAGATAACCATTCTGAGCCAAAATATCCCTGTTGCCTCATTGGAGGTTGATTCATGGGCTTAAATTTATTCCCACTCATGAAGACCCCCATGAGGTAGGAGAATATGAACTTGCACTCAAATGTTTGCCTATATTGATTTTCTTGACATACAAAGATGCTTCAAGAAGTTGGTAGAAAAGCTCATGAATTTTTTTCCATGAATTTTTGAATTCTCCTCATCTGTCAAGAAAACCAGTGTTGTTATTGTTGTTAAGTGCTGTGGTATCGGTTCTGACTCATAGCACACCTATATAGGGTTTTCCAGGGCTTGTAAATCTTTATGGGAGCAGAAAGACTCATCTTTCTTCCACAAGAAAACCAATACAGGTAAACATTCTCATATTCTCCCACCTTTATTTGTAACCAGTCACTGGATGTAAGATAACTATTCTGAGGTAAACATGTCCATGTTACTTCAACAGAAATTGATTCATGGGTTTGACATGATTCCAACTCATAGAGATTTCATGCATTAGAGATTAAAACTGCTCCACAGGGTTTTCTTGGCTGTAATCTTCTTGGAATTCATTCACTAGCCTTTCTTCTGCAGAGCCACTGGGTGGGTTTGAACTGACAATTGTTAGGTTAGCAGCCTACTGAAATCCACTTGTGCCATTCAGGGATCCTCCCAAAACCACAGCTCCTCCCTTACTTCAAACCCTCTTCATCTCTTGCTTGGATTAAACCAACAGCCTTGTAGCTAATCACTGTCTCCATTCAGACTTGCTTTTTGCCAATTCTTGCTCATCACTGTGACCAAAGTGATGTGCCTAAGATTTTAATGTGATCACGTCTCACATCCCTGTTAAAAATCATGCCATGATACCCCATCTACAATAGGATAGTATTTAGATTTCTTAGTATTTCAGAGAACAACCCCCATAAGTTCCCCCCTGCTCCATTCCTCATGCCCCTTTCTAACTTCTCATTCTTCACACCCACAACCACACCTCACCCTCCCACTCTTCTCTCCAAACTAAAGAACAAGCCAGTTGTTGAGGAATTCCTTCCAATTCATGGTGTCCTCGTGTGTGCTAGAGTAGAACTGTCCTCAATAGGATTTCAATAGCTGACTATTTTAAAAGTAAATTTACTTTCTTCCAAAGCATCTTCAGGTCGACTAGTACCACAACCCTTTCTATTAGCAGTTAAGCACATTAACTGTCTGCCACTCAGAGACTCCACTCTTGTCTCCAGCCACACTGAACTGTCCACAGCTTCTCTAGTTCCCACATGTTCTGTCAAGTCTTTGTGTGTGCTCCATGGGCCCCGCCCCTTTTGCCCAGAATGCATTACTTTTCCCATTCCTGGGGTCCTGCCTAACTCCCATGCCACCTTCAAGCCTCAACTCGGAAAGCACTTCCTACAAGAAGACTCTCCTGAGCCTGCCTGCCCACTGAGGGTTAAGTGCCCATGGAGCACCTCTCCGTATCAGACTGTGAGCTCAGCACACACTAAGGGCTCAGTACGTTTTTGTGGGATAAATAATATTGTCAAATAAGATACAAAGCACCTCTCAAAGAGAAACCGTACAAATGTTCAGGGGTTTAATTTTTACAAGACAGTTTTAAAACAGAAAATGTTAAGTGACATGTAATATCTCACTAAAATCATTGAATATTCTTGGGTAAGGAGCTCTGGTAATGTAGTGGCTACAATTCAGGCTGCTAACCTGAAGGTCAGCAGTTCAAAACTACCAGTGCTTCTGCAGGAGAAAGATGAGGCTTTCTGCTCCTGTAAAGATTTACAGCCTCAGAAAGCCTGTGCAGGGTCACTATGAGTCGGAACCGACTCCACGGTACTTAACAACAAACACTTCTATTCTTTACCTAGCTATGTGCTTATTTAACAGAAAGCTTCTGTCTTAATTGTTATTGTTGTTAAATGCTGTGGACTTTGTTCCAATTCATAATGACCTTGTATAGGATTTCCAAGGAGCGACTGGTGTGTTTGAACTGCCAACCTTGTGGTTAGCAGTCCAGTGCTTATCCTGCAGAGCCACATCAGCTGTCTTAATTATTGTTGTTGTTGTTGTTAGGTGTCATTGAGTCAGTACAACTGTCTTAATTAGAGAAACTTAATTTATCATGAATAGATTTGATAAGAAACAGCATGTTAACTTAATAACAATGATAACACGCGATATTGTTGCTAGCTGTCTTGAGTTGATTCTGACTCATAATGAGCCCATGTGTTAGAGTAGAATTATACTCCATAGAGCTCTTAAGGCCTTTTGGAAGCCAATTATCTGACATGTCTTCTGAGGAGTGTCTGAGGGTGGTTCAAACCACCCTTTTAACTAGTAGTCAAGCATTTAGCTAGGGACTCCTAGGAAACTCATACAAAAGCACTTACTAGGTTCTACACAGTATTCAGGAGTCCTGGGGCGATGCTGTAGGATAAGCACTGAACAGGAAGGGCTGTTTGAACTGCAAGGTTCGTTGCTCAAACTCACCAGGCACTCCTTAGAAACCCTATACAGGGTCTCTATGAGTCACAATCAACTCAAGAACACTTAACAACAACAGACAATGTTCTAAGTGGTTCATATACTGACTTATTTTATCCCCATAACCACCATATTAAGTAGGAACTTAATTTTACTTCCTTTACAGATGAGGAAACTGAGACAGAAAAGAAAGAGTTTTAAGTAACCTCCCCAAGCCTGCACAGCTCATAAATGGTGGTACTGACATTGGAACCAAAATGTACTCTGAAGCTACTTATCCCAGGATTTTACATCCATCGTGAGCTGTTCTAACAGCCTCCAACCAGGAAGGGCCCACCATTAAGTAAGCAAACATAAATACCAGCACTACAGTCTATTAATAGCTGAAGGGTGATGGAGTCTTTCAAGCTAATGGATAGAAAGTCATTTGGCAGAGTTGCAGTGCAGCAGGATAGAGAAAATATTAGATCATCTTTTGAGATTAGATTTTGGCAGTTAGACTTCAAACTATTGAAGGAAATGATCAATAAGAGAAATTTCCTCGGGTGGGTATGAATTGGTCATACACAAAAGTTCCTCACCTGAATTACATCTCACCTTTACCTGACCAGTCCTCTTCTCTCTTTATCCACTGTTGATCTTTTGTCTCTAAAAGATTCTTTCTCTTGTACAGCCTGATAATGCATCCTAAGGATGTAGTGAAGAAGCCCTGTGCTAAGCAGAAGATGACCTAGGCGGTTTTGTACTCAGTGATGATGCTGAGCAAATTGCTTAATCTCTAGGACCTCAGTGTCCTTCCCATTCTCCTACACTCTCCTCACAAGAAAACAGCAAATCAACATGGATCAATAATGCCTTCGCTGCCTGAGTGTCTGTCCCTGGATACTATGATCCTCAAGAACCTTGCCAGTTCAATCACGGTTTCTCTTCTCTCTCATCTCCTAGTCTATTTCCATAATCTGTTAAATCTGGTCTTTGTTTAGTCCCAGACTAGTATAGCAGATACTAAAGAACAGTGTCTTCCTATGGGCTCCAGGCTTCAATTCAAATCTCTTTTGGAGAAGATACTAATAGTTCTATGAGGTACCCAATTAATGGCTAATATGTATCTCTAAGGAAAGGCAATTATTGTTCATGTGAGTTCCTAACAACACATCCGGTACCTGTAATGTTCCTCTTAGTCCCGGTCCCCAAAGCCCCACCCCATATTCATGTCTAAAAGGTCTGACGCCCAGTTCTGCATGCTCCCTCCTGGAGTTAGGTGTCTCCAGCTTTCATTTCTCCAATCAGGATACTATCAGGCACTGTGCCCAGTACCACTCTCACCAGTGTGATCCCACCCAAAAGAAGGGGCTTTGTAACCACAACACTTTTTCCACATTATTCAGAAAGGGAACACTGGGCATAGAAACCTCAACAAGACACACTGCATCGTCTATGTTTACCCCCACCTTGGGCGTCAGGTGTTTGATTAAGTGTCTCCCTTGTTTTTCTTTAAACACAAATGAAACCATAGGGATATCAAAAGCCTAGGATATTGCCCAGAGGATAAATTGGCAAGTTCTTATTGGCATGGTTTTTGCTAGCTCTCTGCATCTTTGACACTTAAGCCTTTTTTTTTTTGAAACTTTTTATTGAGAAATGAGTGAAGGTTTGCAGACAAAATCATCCATTTTACATTCGGCAAGTCACATACTTTGTTTCATTTCAATGGTTGTAATCCCCTTCACGAAAAAACAATTATCCCACTTCCTCCCTGTGGTTCTTATTTATCATTCCACCCTCCTTCCCATCCCTTCTCAACTATGTCCATCCATAAATGGTTGCCCTTTTGAACTTGAATAGTTCACTATTCCATGGTGAGCATACCTTACCAGTGCTGTTCCCCTCTATATATCTATCTACTGCTTGGCTGAAAATTGGGCCACGAGGCTGAGTTCCATTCCAGACCTGAAGCATGGCCAAGGGTTGTAGTTTTGGAGTTCTTCCTGTCTCTTTCTGACTAGTAAACCCAGTCTATTTTTTAGAGTTTTGCTCAACATTTTTTCCCATTCTATCTTTTGTGATCCCTTTCAGAGCAGTTAGTACTGGTATTCAGGCACATCTAGTTCCCCTGGTCTCAGAGTCGAGAACAATGATGTTCACATGTTCCATTCATCTAGTGGACTAATTGATTCCAAGTGTCTTCAGTTTGAATCACGCTTCTTTCCCTCATACATGGGAAAAAACCAATAGTTGCACCTTAGAATGCTGCTCATGAACTTTTAAGATTCCAATCACTACTCACCAAAGTAGGATGTAGAGCATTGTCTTTGGGGGCTGTTATACCAGTTGACCATGCTGTCTCCTGGGACTATTGTCCTGTAACTTGTTGCCTCAAAGTCTTCAGTGATGTCCAAGAAGTTTGCATCATTTTGCCCCTTGTATATTCTACTACATTCATGTGTGTTTGCAGCAAAGGTAAGTACCCATGTACAAAAATCCTCTGTCAAATGTTTATATAGTGTGGTGATGCTCCCACTCTGATGTCCTGGTATGGCGCTGTATGATAAGCACTCAACTGCAAGGTCAATTTGAACCTCAAAGTTCACCAGTTTGAATCTCAAATTCACCAGTCACTCCTCGGAAACCCTAATAGGGTAGCTATGAGCTGAAACTGAATCAATGGCACTTTAACAACAGCAACCCTGTAGCCAATGAATTACTCTCCCTTCCCTCCCACCCCTGGTAACCATCAAAGACTGTATCTTTTAGGATGAAAACCTTTTCTTGAATTTTTTCAATTAGGGTCTCATACAATAGTTGTCCTTTTGTGATTGACTAATGTCACTCAGCATAATGTCCTCCAGGTTCATCCTGGAGGTGTTTTGCAGATTTATCATATTCCTCAGCATTGGAGAGTATTCCATTGTGTGTATGTACCAATGCATTCTTCCATTGAGGTTCAAACCTACCAGCCGCTCCTCAGAATCAACTTACAACACAACAATAACAATCTCACCCTTAGCCCTCTTACTGATTTATCACCACAAATCAGTGATAGCAGATAATTACAGCTCAGCAGCCAAACCACTAAGACACTGGCTCAGCTAAGTTGATGTAAAACCTTACCTCTCACGCCAGCCTTTCCATTAGCACCAGTTCATTAAGCATGTGCACCACCCAGCGACTCCTCCTAGAAGGTAAGTGGCAAGCAATCAAGCCAGGTGTAAGTAAGGTGTCATGTGGATTCAGACTACAACAAGACTGCTGACAGATGGGGTACATTCAGGACTGCTTCCTAGATGAGGTGCCTTTGATAGTCAATTTGGGCAGAAATGGAGTCGGGGAGTGAAGGGTGAAGCTCCTCAAAAGAGAGTCCGGCAGAAGAGCTCAGGTTCTATTGGGAACAATGAAGGGGACTTTAGTGGCAGCACAAGTTGGTACTCAGCAAAGCCAAGGTGAAGATGAGGTGAGTGACACTCCTCCCTCTGCTGCAAAAGTTAAGGTGGAGACAAAAACCTTAGTAACTAAGATAAATGACATTTTCATCTGAAACAGCGAAGTGGTAAATGTTATGTTATATACTCATTGTTGTTGTTAAGTACCATTGAGTCCGTTCTGACTTATAGTGACCCTGTATAGGGTTTCCGAGGAGTGACTGGTGAGTTTGAACCACTGGCCCTGCAGATCCTGTGGTCGGATGCTTATCCTACAGCGCCACACCAGGACGCCTTCATATACTACTTCAACCCAATTTAAAAACTCAAAGCAGATGAAAGCAATGAAAACAAAACAGAGGGATTCACCATCTAGTCAACCACCATAACTCCCAAGGCTCTAACTGGTGGATCGGTAAGTAGTTGGTTGGTTATGTGCTGTGGAGTCGGTTCCAACTCATAGCGACCCTGTACAGGGTTTCCGAGGCTGTAAATCTTTACCGGAGCAGAAAGCCTCATCTTTCTTCCACGGAACAGCTGGTAATTTCGAACCGCTGACCTTAAGGTTCACAGCTCTATTCGTAACCACTACGCTACCAGAGCTCCTTGGTAAGTAGTAGAGAACATTGTAAGTTAAAACAACGGGAAACTTTCTCCCGCTGTAATTAAGAATGAAAGGGCAGTAGGGGGAGGGGATCGCTAACAAATAACAGGAATCAAAATAATCAATGTGAAAAAATTCATGATGAACAAATTATCAAAATTTTAAATACAGACAGTACCAGTGTTACTGATTTTTTTTTTTTTTTCCTTTTGTCTCAGCCTCCAATCTGGCTCAGCACAGCACTGATACTAGGATTTATGGGAGGGTGAGAGATGAAGGGATTCCTGGGGGGCAGATTTGATGAGTGTTTTTTCATCCCCTAGAGATAATCCATTTCCTTTCTCTCTACCCTCTTCTTAGGAAAAGAGAATGCATGAAGGTCAGTTTAATAAGGTCCAATGTTTGCAGAGTATCTTTAACACTTCAAAGCTCTCTCTCCATCATCTAGTCTCATAAAACCCCTCTGGGATGCAGAGAGAATGAGATTCCCTATTTGTACTTATGAAAAGACAGAGGCATTGGGAGGCACCCAAGGTCACATCTTACTTGGTGATTGTACTAGAAATTATGAGTGTCTTGCCCACACCACTTGTTAATGGACTTTACTTGGGCCACAGTCCCTGATGCTCAAGGTCGCACTTTTTGGGTTATGACCACACACATGTGTACGCACATACATGTCCCCAGAGCTCTTTGAGTTAAGTCAGGCTTCTGGGCTATGCTTTGTAAACAGATTACCTTAAAATGGCAGTGGCTTTTACACAATATGTTATTTCTTGCTCGTGAAAAATTCAGTGTTTGTTAGTTCTCCTCCATCTTGTTGTAACTGTGCATAAAAGAGCAAGAGGAAGGTCATGCAGGATAATGTTAATGACCAAGCTCAGAAGTGTCCACTTTGCTCCCACTCCATCCCACTGCCCAGAATCCACTCACGTGGCTTCAGTGTAACTTCTGAAGAGACAAAAGCAAATGAATATTTGTGAGAACAATTGTTTAGGCTAAAATCTCTACCCCAACTCCTATGCTTTGTACAATAGGAAGTCTAGAATCTTACCCAACACTTCTAAGGGGATTCAAGGTTCACCAGTATATTCGCTTTATTCTTTTCTTTCCCGCCTCTACTGTCAAAATATTTATCCTCTCCTCAACTTCTATGGCAATCACCTTTCCTTACCACATCATGAAGTATGGCCTTACTGTCCCTCAGTTTCTTAAAGGAAAGGTAAAACAATGTAATTAATATAATTTTAAAAAAAAGACTGTAGACCACTTGGGAGAAAATCAGGGAAAATTAAAATTGCCTAGCCATCACATCCTCATCACAAGGCATTTATCACCTACTGTCATACCTTATCCCCATACACACACTCAATTGTGAATTTGTCATACTCTGATGATTTGTGTGTTACTGTGATGCTGGAAGCTATGCCACTAGGATCTAAAATATCTGCATGGTCACACATGGTGACCAGTTTAGCAGAGCTTCCAAAATAAGGCAGACTAGGAAGCAAGAAAGGCAGACCACTTCTGAATGGTTAGCTAGTAAAAACTTTATGAACAGCAGTGAAACTTCAATTGATGTAGTGCCAGAGTTTGAGCCAATCAGGTCGGAAGGTACTGAAAGTCTAACCAGGAAAGAGTCACCTCCTCAGAGTAGAGTTAACCTTAATGGTGTAGATGGAGCAAAGCTTTCAGGACCTTCATTTGCTGATGGCACACAACTCAAAATGAGAAGAAACAGCTAGCAACATCCATTAATAATTAGAAAATGTACTGAATAGAATCTAGGAAAATTGGAAATTGTCAAACATGAAACGGAGCACATAAAGAATGATATCATTAGTGAGATGAAATGAACTGGTATTGGCCATTTTGAATTAGACAATCTCTATGATTTACTATAGAGTCCTGGTGTGGCGCTGTAGGAAAAGCACTGGACTGCACATTGAAAAGTTGTTGGTTCTTAACCACCAGTCACTACTCAGAAACCCTATACAGGGTCACCATGAATAGGAACTGCATCAATGGCACTTAAAAACAAAAATGCGGTTTTCTATTTCTGGGAACTTTGCTTCTATTAGTAAACAGGGTGTTGCTGGCCCCTGACATAAGGTGGCAATGTTAATATGGAAAATGTCACCACCTGTAGATCAAGTATTGGTAACAAGCAAGGTTCTGGGCGATTGTGTGCTTGATGCTTTCTGAAATTTTGTCAGGACACTAAGTGTAGGGAAGCTGATTGGTTGGTCCTACTGACACTAAACTGAGTAATAAAGGAAAGAGAGCTGCTCGGGGCTTCCGAGTTACAACAATGCATAAAAGACCTCAAAATTTCTGCTTGTGTTTCTTTTAGTAACAGAGGTGATGTTGCCCAAAACCAAATGCAGAGTCTTATCACAAGAGTGGCTGAATTATGATGCCAACTGACTTCCAATCTCAGATGATGTCTGATGTTAAAATAAGAACATTGATTGGGAAGACATGGAATCCTGAAGTTTGGGATGGGGACATACGAGCAGATAATCAGGATGCTGGGGACACTGAGCCCCTAAGTTCTGTCAATTCAGTCTTGCCAACAGAACCACCCCTCCCACCTGAAGAAATGATCCCATCTTTGTCTGCTGATGTATTATCAGTAAAACCATTATTCCCTCTGCCACACTCGATATTAACCCAACTGTACCTACTGATATGATGCCTGAGGCATTGTCTGGGACATAGCCTGAGAGAGACGTCTTGCAAGACATTGCTGAATGTGACCAGGAGATACCTGCACCAATTACTGCTTCTAAATCTATATCTAGACTGAAGTCCCAGTGAGCCCCAAAAGGTGAAGTGCTGTGACTCAAGAAATGTACATTATGCTCCAAAAGAACTGCTTGATTTTTGTAATAGGGTGCAAACAGAAACCTGGAGAACATGTGTGGGAATGACTATTAAGGATGTAGTATAATGGTGCAAGGAACTTAAGGTTGAATCAGTTTGAGTTTATTGATAACGGACCCACTAAGCACTGATTCTTCATCCAGTGTTTCAGTTCTAGAGGTCTGGAGAGAATCTAATAGTTTATTTGGTTGGTTCACTGAAGCGTGAATTGAAGTACCAGACTTGTCTTGGTGTTCTATAGAGGAAGAAATCCAAAAGCTTCTGGAAATTGGCATGTTAGAGTGGATTTATCAGGATTGACCTATAAACCCACACATGAAGTGTCCAGGAAACACACCTTTTCCACAACAGTGAGGAACAAATTTTGTGAAGGGAGCCCCAGCCCCTTGAATGTTGCTATGACTGCTAGTTAATGTTACCCAGATTTGACAGTGGGAACTCCCCTAATTGAATTATGACACCTAAGCACAATGGAGCTGATTGTACCCCCATGGTGGCAGGGTCCAAGTTACTTATTTTATTATTAAATGTTTTTGAGTTAGTTCAGACTCATAGTAACCCTGTATAATCACTGTGTATAGGGTTTCTGAGGAGTGGCTGTTGAGTTTGAACCATTGACCTCATGCTTCAAACCAACCTACAGCACCACACCAGGCCTTCAAGGGTTCAAGTAGCAGCGCTTACTTGACAAAGACAAGGAGAGTGTGGTGACTGTAATGGACAAAAGAATCAAAGTAACAATCAGAAGAGTTGAAGTCCTGTGGACTTCCAGCATCGTTTACTTAGGCAGGGTATTCCTAGGAGTGAAACAGATGAAAACATAGATAGGTATTTATTTATCTGTACAAGAGGAAGAATTCTAGATCAAGTAAACAACAGTCTAACTTAAATCAACAGAATAGAGTCAGTTTCTCAATTCCCAGATTTGAACCAGTTTACAGATCTACAACCCCTTGAATAAATGGGGGGCTGGAACCCTTGAATGAAGGACCCCAGTAACTTCAAACTATTAGTCTTTCTCCCACCCTTCCCCAAAGGGATCTACAGACTTTTTATTTTTTCACAAGCGTTACTATTCATTGGGGAAAGGAGATAACCAGACTTTCAGGTCTTTTATCCATTGCTTGAACTGTAACTCTGAAGCCTTGAACTTCTCTCTTTCCTTTACCAGTTGCTCTAGTATCACTGGGACCAACCAATTTTCTTCTCTACACTTTTCATCCTAACAAAATTTCAGAAAAAGTATTAAACACATGATCACCCAGATTCTCATTTGTCACCAATACTTAATCTTTGGTGGTGGTTATGGGCCATGGTGTCCGTTCCGACTCATAGCAACCCTGTACAGGGTTTCCGAGGCTGTAAATCTTTACAGGAGCAAAAAGTCTCATCTTTCTCCTGTGGAACAGCTGGTTGTTTCGAACTGCTGACCTTAAGGTTCGCAGCCCGATTCGTAACCACTATGCTACCAGAGATATAGGTGGTCCTATTTTTCATATAAGGAGCTCTGGTAGCGTAATGGTTACGAATCGGGCTGCGAACCGCAAGGTCCGCAGTTCGAAACTACCAGCTGTTCCGCGGGAGAAAGATGAGGCGATCTGCTCCCGTAAAGATTACAGCCTGGGAAACGCTGTTCAGGGTCGCTATGGGTCGAAACCGACTCGACGGCACTTAACAACAACAACAACAACAATTTTTCATATTAACATTGCCACCTCATGCCATGGATTAACAGCCCCCTGTTTACAATGGAAGCATGGTTTTCAGTGCCATTAAAACTCACCAGCCTTGAGAACCAATTAGGAAATCCCATCCTTATAATTTTGTTTCCTTATAACCACTTTCGGAATCAAATGTCTTCCTCTGGGTTTTCTAGAAAAATGAACAAGTGACACTTACATTTGTATATGTAAAGAGAGGTTTATATCAAGGAAGTGGCTCAGTTTGTTTTAAAGGTGGTAAAGTTCCAAGTCCATTTGTCAGATGTGAGGCAGGAGGCTTCTGACTCGTGGAGCTGCAGGGTCAATATTGACAAGTCAGACAGCTGGCAGGCAGGCAGGTCTGTCAGTAAGAAGGCATACTGTTTACGACTCCCAGAATGGGCCGGTAATAGAATTTGCTACTCTCTCAAGTTCAAAGAACCAGAAGTCGGAGAATACGCTACATGCAATATCCAGACCCAACAGAGAGCAAGCAAACCATGGCAGAATGTCTATCAGATTTGAAGGAAGCCACTCCCTCAAGGAAGCCTCCCTTCAATCAATTGGCTGATCATAGCTGACCCCACCATAGAATTGACCACACTACACTAGATGCCATCATAGGAGACAGCCACATCTCATCTGCCAAACTGCTGAGAATTCCGGCCCAGTCAAGTTGATACAAAACCTCAACTATCACACAGGAACAAAATCTCATTGGGATTTGTTTGAACTTGCATTAAAATCATAGATTTAATTCTGTTTGAAGTAACAGTTTTATAATATCAGCTCTTTCCATTCTACTGCAGGGTAGTCCCTGCCCCCACATGTGTATATCCTTCAATGGATTTTTATAGTTTTCTTTATATAGAATGGTCTGTTTCTTATTAAGTTTGCTCTTAATTAGCAATTTCAGTTTTGTTACTGGTATAAATTTCAATAGTTTTTCATTGCAGTGTTTAATTCAGCACAGTCTTATATATGTATTTATATATATAGAGAGAGAAATATAAACCACAAATACAGTGATAAATATAATTTAATATTTTCTGGTGGTTGTGGTTGTTAAGTGCCGTCGAGTCTATTCCAACTCACAGAGACCCTGTATAGGGTTTCCAAGGAGCGACTGGTGAGCTTGAACCACTGACCTTGCGATTCCAATGACTTTGCAGTCTAGCGCATTAACCCACAGCACCACACCAAACAAAGGAACAAATGGAATTAATTTTTCATAGCACATTTTATTTAACACAATACATTTAAAATTATTTCAGCATATAGAAAA
>NW_006408857.1:2074068-2074987 GCF_000296735.1 Chrysochloris asiatica | reverse complement strand
CTGTTTGAACAACTGCTTCTTGGTCCAGGTACAGATTTCTCAGGTGGTCATCATAAGCCATGATGATTGTGGTAAATCATGATAGTTGTTGGAAGCCACTGCTTAAAATCTCATTTTTAGAAACAGCAGTGAAATTTTCAGATGTGTCTAAAATCACTCTATGGCCATTCTGACCTATGTTCTATGTCATCATCGCGTGTCTCAAGACATCTGGCAAAAGCTGGTGGCTCATATTTTAGAGGGTTTAACCAATACAAGCTTTATCGTCTCCCTTTCCTTGTGTGGCTCTAATCTATTGATTTCATTTTCTCTGACCTTTCATGGTTACTGGCACTTACCTATGGGATAACTTCCTCCAACAGATGCTAATTCTCATCTCTACTCACTCGATAATTCTGACCAAGCTAACTGTGCTCCTGTTCTCTTACTTGTTCATCAACAAGGTCATCTGAACATCGGCAAATGGAGTCAACAGGCAAAGATCTTTTCTATCTATGTATGCCTCACATATAACGACAGTTGGGTTGGTTGGGGGAACTCTAGTTTTAAACTATGTATTCAATATTTAGGCAAGTCCCTGGAGGAGGACAAAACTGTCCATGTCCTAAATAGTAGTGAGCCCTGGGCTGAACTTTCCAGTTTTATAGTTTGAGGAACAAGGAAGTAAACGAGACCATGAAGAGAGTTCTTCATAATGCCAAGGGATCCTGATTATCTATTTTCACAGTTCTATGAAATCCTCATCCAAAGCTTCCTATGTTTCACTAATCATGTGGGCCCTCATTATCATTCACACAATATACTAGGCAAGGAACCAGAGTCCACCCTGAATATCAGCTCCAGGGAAAGGAACAGATAAGAGATCAATTGTTTTAAAGAGAGAGATGTTGATAAAGATTCGAGATGAAATGATGTAATC
>NW_006408857.1:2071235-2073371 GCF_000296735.1 Chrysochloris asiatica | reverse complement strand
ATAGATTATTTAAAATCCAGTTAGAAAGTTCATCTGTTATCCTAAAGTAACTGGTTGGTGTGAAGTCTGCAATATCATTGAGTGTATAAAGATTCAGACTAGGGAGTAAAAAGAAAGTTTGAATTTGGAAACACTCTGCTGATGGATGAAGACAGGTTGTCCACTCCTCACTAAACAATGGACTTTTATTCTCTAAGTCTTTTGGACAACTGAACAAATCTCATGTGAGCAAAGATTTGAAATGTGACTCAGTAAGGGGGCTTTGTCTTTTTGTGCTTCTGCCATTGTGAGAAGAACCTGCCCTTCTGTAACTTGTTAATCCAAAGGTAATGAGAGGCTTGTGGAAAAGACCAGGACATAAATTACCATTTGGTCAAGCCTAAGTAAACCCAGGTTAAATCAGCCAATCTGACCTTCAGTCCTGTGAGTGAGATAAATGCCTATTGTTGTAGGCCACTGAATTATTACATGACATTAGCTAACAAAAAGCTCCATAGTCAAATACATTTGAGAACTGCTGTACACTACACACTTCATTTTGGATATTTACAAAGTATAGTGTCATACTGAAGTAGCTGATGTCCTCTAGTAAAGACAGTTGTTTAACTTCATGTAATCCATTTACCTAGCCTGTTTGAGCATTGACTCCTTTTTTTGTTATGTTTAAAGTAAAATACAATAAAATGCTAGCTGAAGTTTGACCTAATTTCTCTGTATTAAGGAGAGAATTTTCCCTTTGTTGAGAAAACATCTTAAAGAACATATTGGCTATGAAATTTAAGAACCTCCAATGCATAGCCTAAATAGGAGGTACTTGCATATTAATGATTTGTATGACCATGCATCAACAATATAAAAATAATTTTTTGAGTTTTCACCTCATGGATTGGATAAGAATTTGGAAGTTTGTGGAGCAAGAAGTGAGAGCAAGAAATAAAAGATTATCTCAGGAACTATCTGCATGGAATCTAAGCAGCATAAACAACTCGAAAGGTTAGGTAAGAAGCTTAGGGAGCTATGAGAATCCATTAATGGTAGAAGAACAATTCAGAAAAGGTGGGGTGAAAATGGCTGCACAGCTTGAAGCAGGTAATCACTATGTCTGGATTGCTCATGTCAAAATTATTCAATTAGTGTATCATTGACTTAAAAAAGCTTGTGAAAATGGAATTGAAAGATAACAAAATTTTCCCAGGAACTTTTTGAAACCCCCTCGTATGTTCTGCTGTATATATTTTCAACAACAACAATGAAAAAAGATGAAACACACATACATTATCTCAGGAAAGAGTGTTCAAGTTGGGTGGCAGGCAATAGGTTAAGTGAGAATGAGCGTCTACTGATGGTACTGTTAGGTGCCATGGAGTTTGTTCCAACTCACAACAACCCAATGCACAACAGAAAACAACAGTGCCCTGTCTGGTGCCATGCTCAAAAGTGTTTTCATGTTTGAACCCATTGTTGCTTCAATTTCATTGGAAGTCTTCCTATTTTTCATTAACCTTCAATTTTCCAAGCTTGATGTCTTTCTCCAGGAACTCATGCCTTCCTAAAACATGTCCAAACTCTAAGAGACATAGTCTCATCAATCTTGGCTTCTAAAGAGCATTCTGGTTGTACTTCTTCTAAGACAGATTTGTTTGTTCATCTAACAATTGATGATACTTTCAGTAATCCAATTTCCTGACCTATTTGAGTACTTGTAGGATTCTATGGGCAAAGTACTAAATGATGCAGAAAGCATCAAAAGAAGATGGAAGGAATAGAGTCACTTTACCAAAAATAAATTGTTGGTGTTCAAACATTTCAAGAGATAGCATATGATAAAGAGCCAATGATACTAAAGGAAGAAGTCCAACCTGCATTGAAGGCATCGACAAAGAACAAAGCACCAGGAATTGATGTCTTGTTACAAATTGATACAAATTGAAATCTTTTTCAACAAACTGTTGTAGCACTGGAGGCACTCACTCATCTATGCAAAGAAATTGGGAAGACAACTACCTTGACAACTGATTGGAAGAGATCCATATTTGTGCCCTTTCCAAAGAGAGGTGACCCAATGGAATGTGAAATCATCAGACAATATCATTAATATCTCACACAAGTGAATTTTTGCTCAAGATAATTCAAAAA
>NW_006408857.1:2043440-2069920 GCF_000296735.1 Chrysochloris asiatica | reverse complement strand
GACTTGATGGCACCTAACAACATTTGAGTAGTGACTGTTTTTTTGGTATGTTAAAAGTAAGCAGAATAAAATTCTCACTGAAGTTTGACCTGGTTTTTTTTTTCTATTTAGGAGAGAATTTTTCATTTTGTTCCCTGATGTTATTTACTGGTCCCTTTGTTCAGTGAATATTTTAAGCAAGCAAGGGTGTGTCATCTACATATAGATATAGATGTAACCCATTGCAATCAAAACGATTCTAACACCTAGTAACTCTGTATAGCAGAGCAACTGATGAATTAGCTGAGCCTGTGGTTAGCAATCCAGTGCCTATCCTACACTGCCAGCAGACATACACACACAACTCTCTCTCTCTCTATGTGTGTGTGTATATATGTATATATATATGTATATATATTGTGTGCATATGTATATGTGTGTATGTAGATGTATGTGTGTACGTATGCATATGTGTATGCATGTGTGTGTATATATATGAGTGTATGTAGATGTATGTGTGTATGTATGCATATGTGTATATGTGTATATGTATGTATATATGTGTGTGTGTATATGTATGTGTGTATGTATATGTATGTGTGTATATATATATATGGTGGTTTTGTGCTGTGGAGTCAGTTCCAAATCATAGTGACCCATGCATAGGGCTTCCAAGGCTGGGAATCATGGGAGCAGAAAACCTCATCTTTCTCCCATGGAACAGCTGGTAATTTTGAGCTGCTGACCTTGAGGTTAGCAGCCCAACTATTAGCGTAGTGGTTAAGAGTCGGGCTGCTAACCTAAATATCAGCAGTTCAAAACCGACTCCACATCACATAACACTATATATATATATATATAGTGATTGTGTGATGTGTGATATATATATATTGTTGTTATAAAGTGAATCAAGATGATTCCGACTCATAGAGACCCTTATAGGATTTCCAAGGAGCAGCTGCTGAGTTTGAACCACTCACCTTGTGGTTCAAAGCGACCTTGAGGTTGAACGCTTATTCTATAATTCCACGCCAGGACTCCATATTATATACGTGTGTGTGTGTATTGTTGTTGTTGTTGTTAGATGACTGCTAGTCAGTTTTGACTCATAGTAACCATGTGCACAGCAGAACAAAACCCTGCCCAGCCCTGTGTCATCCTCACAGTTGTTAACCTTGAGCCCACTGCTGCTGCCACTATGTCAATCCATCTCTTTGGGGGGTCTCCCTCTTTTTCGCTGACAGTTCCCTGCCAATGTGCTGTTTTAGTGATTTCTGCAATTTTCTTTAGAAAAATTTTACTTGAATGTAATATGAGTGATACTGTCCAATGATTTCTGCATTCTGTTGGGTCACCTGTCTTTGGACTGGGCACAAATATGCGTCACTTCCAATTGGTTGGCCATGTTGCTGCTCTCCAAATTTCTTTGCATAGATGAGTGAGTGCCCTCCAGTGCTACAACAGTTTGTTGAAAATGATTTCAATTTGTGTTCCATCAATTCCTGGTGCCTGGTTCTTTGTCAATGCATTCAGTGCAGCTTGGATTTCTTCCTTCAGTATCACTGGCTCTTTTTCATATGCTACCTCTTGAAATTATTGAACACTGACCATTTCTTTTTGGCATAGTGACTCTGTATTCCTTCCATCTTCTGTTGATGCTTTCTGCATCATTCAACACTTTGCCCATAGAATCCTTCAGTATTGCAAGTCAAGACCTGAATGTTTTCCTCAGTTCTTTCAACTTAAGAAATGCTGAGTGTGTTCATCTCTTTGGGTTTTCCAACCCCAGGTCTTTGAATATTTCATTATCGTATTTGACTTTGTCTTCTTAAGCTGCCCTTTGAAATTTTCTGTTCAGCTATTTTAACTCCTCATTTCTTCATTTGCTTTAGCATCTCTACATTGGAGAGCAAGTTTCTGTCTCTTCTGATATCCATTTTGGTCTTGTCCTTCCTTCTTGTCATCTTAATTATCTTTTACTTTCTCCCTGTATGATGTCCTTGATGTCATTCCACAACTCTTCTGGTCTTCAGTCATTACTGTCTAATGCATTCAATCTGTTCTTGTGAAGATCTCTAAATTCAGGTTGGATGTGTTCAAGGTCATATTTTAGCTCTCATGGACTTGTTTTAATTTTCTTCAGCTTCAGCCTGAATTTGCATATTAGCAATTGATGGTGTGCCCCACAGTGTGTCCCTGGCCTTGTTTGGCTGATGATATGGAGTTTTCCACCGTGTCTTTCCACAGATGTAGTCAGTCTGATGTCTGTGTATTCCATCTGTTGAGATCCATGTGTAAAGTCATCTTTTAATGTTGTTTTGAAACGTATTTTCCATGAACAAGTCATTGATTGGTCTTACAAAATTCTATCATGTGATCTCCAGCATCATTTCTGTCACCAACGTCATATTTTCCCATTACTGAACATTCCTCTTTGCTTCCAACCTTTGCATTCCAATCACCAGTAATTATCAATCATCTTGATTGCATGTTTGATCAATTTCAGACTGAAGGAGTTGGTAGAATTCTTCAATTTCATCATCACTGGCTTTAGTGGCTGGTGTGCATGTTGGGTAATAGTAGTATTAACTAGTCTTCCTTGTAGGCTCATAGATATTATCTTAGCACCGACAGCACTGTACTTCAAGATAGATCTTGAAATGTTCTTTTTGATAGCAAATGCAATGCCATTCCTCTTCAATTTGTCATTTCTATCATAGTAAACCATGTGATTGTCAGATTCAAAATAACCAATACCAGTCCATTTCAGCTCACTAATACCTGTGTTTATACATTCCATTTCATTTTTGACAACTTTGTTTTCCTAGATTCATATTTTGTACGTTCCATGCTTCAATTATTAATGAATATTTGCAGCTGTTTCCCCTCATTTTGAACTGTGTCCCATTAGCAAATGAAGGTCCCAAAAACTTTACTCCATTCACATCATCATGATCAAGTCTACTTCGAGGAGACAGCTCTTCCCCAGTCATATTGGGAGTGCCTTCCAATCTGAGGAGCTCACCTTCTGGCAGTATATATAACAATATTCTGGTGCCATTCATAATGTTTCAATATGCAATACACTGGTGTTATCTGACAGTACTCCACAGTTATTCATAGAATTTTCAGTAACTAACCATTAGGAAGTATTCTGCCTAGCCTTATTCCTAGTTTCTTAGTCTGGAAGCTCAACTGAAACCTGTCCACCATGAGTGATATTTATTGTTGTGGTCATTAAGGGCTGTTGAGTTGGTTCCAACTCAGTGACTTGTAGAGTTTCTGAGGAGTTTCTAGTGGATTTGAATTGCCAACCTTGAGATTAGCATTTCAGTGCTTACATATGTGTGTATATAAGCTTCATTGGTTTCGTTTCTCTAGAGAATCCAATCAAAGACAAGAAGTAAAATTTAAGTATAGAGAAATCTGGATACCTTTCTCTTTAGTTTTCTAGGGCTAAATAAATACCAAAATTCCTATATTACTTCCTGGAACCCTAGGAGAAGTATAGTTTTGCAAATGTCTAATCTTCAGATAGAGGAATTTCACTAAAGATATGCTCACTGAGGTGCTTGAGGTGAAGGAATTTCCCTAAAATATTACTCACTGGGTAACAAAGGTCAAGGAACATATTTTAATCTCTCCTTGGCACTGCCAACGATACCTGGCCCCTTCAGTCAACAAATACTCATATACTATCTACCAAGTTCCAGGCAGAGTGTGGGAAGTGAAGAAAAAGCAGTAAGCAAGACTCACGTGGTTGCTGCTTGTTGAAATGTTTAAGGACTGGCAGGGAAAGTAAACATTAAGCCAGTAACAGTAAGTGGTTTGTGTGTTTCAAAAGAGCATTGAGAGGTGCCATAGGAAGAGACAACCAGCAAGCTTAGTCTATTTAGTAGTAAAAGAAATTCTCAATAATTTCTGTAGAATTTATCCAAAATCCTCAAACATGAGAAAGGCTGTTGCCCAAACAGTCCCTACGTCAAAGGGATCAAGGGGTCATGAAGATGCAAGAAGTAATAAATAGTGAAAAATCAGGGATCGTTTTAACCAGAACTCTTGGATGAAACCAAGTTTGTCTTCTTTCCTTCCATAGGCAGTGCATATTATTAGATGCCAGATATCATGATAAATGCAAGGAAGCCAAAGATGAACAAGACCCAAAGCTTTCAGAAGGTCACCTAAGATATAGCAATTTGTCCCTATTTTTCTGGAGCAAGAAGGAGTCCCATGAATGTAAGAAGGAAATGGATTGCAAGTCTAATTCCATCCATGAACTACTGTTTTCTTCACCATAAGACCTGAACATATGGATTATGTCCAGCTACTATTACATAAAGGAGCTCTGGTAGCGTAATGGTTATGAATTAGGCTGCTAACCTCAAAGTCAGCAGTTTGAAACTACCAGCTGTTATGCACGAGAAAGATGAGGCGTTCTGCTCACATAAAGATTTACAGCCTTGGAAACCCTGTACAGGGTCACTATGAGTTGGCACCAACTCCACAGCACACCACCACCACCATTACCTAGCATTCTGTTCAAAGACACAATAGATGTATCCAGATCAAATGGACAAAAATTTTAAACAAAACTTCAAATCCTCATGGAAGGCAGACTGACTGAATTTACTGAGACTGTGAAATAGTTTTTAAACACTGAGCCAAAACTATCTTGTGAAATCATTTTTAAACTAAAGAGTATAGCTCAATTAATAAAGAATGTTTGCCTCAAGCATTGTACTCTTTTAAAGAATTATCTAGATGAGATCAAACTGACAAGAGAAACCCTTGTCATGCACAGGCGAGATCTCTGAGGGACACATGTTGTTGTTGTTAAGTGCCTTCGAGTCAATTCCGACCCATACCGACCTTATACAGGAGCAGCTGGTGAGTTTGAACCACCAACCTTGCATTTAAACAACATTGCAGTCTGACACATTAGCCCACAGCACCACACCAGGACTCCATTAGTCAAAGTTAAAGGTAGTGAGACAATATGGGTAGAACTAGAATGACAGAATCCTAGTGAGGTGCTGTATGGTAAAGCCCTGGACCATAATGTTGATTTGAACCAGAAGGTCAGCAGTTCAAATTCACCAGCTGCTCCTTGGAAACCCAATACAGGGTCCTTGTCAGTCAGAAATGACTCAATGACATTTAACAACAACAACAGTGAGAATGATGGCACATGACACTTTTGACTCAGAACTGAACATGCAAAACTTGTTGAACAAATATGTTTTGTTATATATATTTCCACAATTTAAACAAAACAAAACTAGATGAATAAAATATCCGTGACCTACCTTCAAGGAGTCAGGTACTCACGGGGTAGTCACTATATGCCAGGTTCTGTTTTAGGCACCCAGAACACAGCAGAGAACCTTTCCTTCATGAACTTACATTCTTGTAGAAGGACAAAATATAAAATACAAAAGGAAAACATTATGTCAGATGATGACCACTATTGTGCAGAAAAATTCATCAGAAAATGAAGCTAGGGAGGTGGTCTGTGACTTTATACAGGGTGGTCAGGGAAAACCACACCAGAAGGTGATATTTGAGCTAAAGTTTAAAGGAAGTGACTGAGCAATTGAAGCAGATCCCTTGAAGAGCATTCTAGCAAAGGGAACAGTGGAGTTCTTGGGTGGCTCAAAGACTTAAACCAGCAACTACTAGCCTAAAGATTAGCAATTCTTACCCATCCAGAGGAACTTCAGAAAGCATGCCTGATGATCTGCTTCCAAAAGTTCACAGCCTTGAAAAATCTAGGGAGTTTAACTCACAAGTTACACTCTGACACATGCGGGGTATCGATGAGCCTGAATTGACTCTCTAGCAACTAACACAACAGATGGAAAAAGCAAGTGAAAAGGTCCTCAGCTTGTAGCATGTTTTTTTTGTGTGTGTTGGAGGGGCAAAAATGAGTTCCGAGTCTTGCAGGAGAAATAAGTATGCAAATAAAAACTATTTTATAATTCAACAGAACAAACGATGGGTACGTTGGGAAGTTTTGCTAACTAATTAAGGGAGAGTGAGACACAATTCTAGTGCTGGGCTGTAGAGAGAATGTTTGATGCTGCTGGAAGCAACTCGGTAGCAAGGTCAATGTTAAAATGGATCATCGTACACATGACAAGTGGAAAAAAGGATCTGGCATATTATGGATTCATTACATTCCCCAAAGATAGAGTTGTTGAAGTCTTAACGCCGTATTTGTAAATATGACCCTATTTGGAAATAAGGGATTTTTTGTTACGTTAATGTGGGTGCACAGAGTAGGATGGATCCAAAACCTAGTCCTTTCTGAGTGTGTCTTAAAAGATGGGAAATAGACGTACATCACGGGAAGACTCCATGTGAAGATGAAGGCGAAGTATCTACAAGCCTAAGGAGGCCAACGATTGCCAGCAGCTACTAGAAACTGAATTTCTAAATGAAAAAAGGACCTTCCCCTGAGGCTGACACCTTGAGTTCAACTTGTTGTTGTTAAGTACTGTCAAGTCAGTTCTGACTCATGGCGATCCTTTAGAAGGTTTCTAAGGAGTGGCTGGTGGGTTTGAACTGCCAACCTTGTGGTTAATAATGCAGTGTTTATTCTTCAAATAGGTATCTCTAAACCTGTGAGGGAAAAAATGCTATTCTTTCTAAGCACCCTCTAAGTGATATTTTCCAGGAAATCAAGACAGACAGCATTGGGACAAACACAAACCAGGTCATTTCCTCACCTGAGTCCCATCTTTCCTTTCCCTGAGCAGGCTCTGTCTGTCCTTCCTCATTGTTCCTTCCTCTTCTCATGCTGTCTTCTGTTGGATGTAAAATCAAGTCAAGGGTTTAGACACAAACTATTGCAGGGATAAGCCACATACCTCATCCCCATCCCTCCAAAAAAAAAAAGAACAAAAATAAACTACAGAATATCATAACAGTCACCTGAAGACAGGAAGCTGGCTCTTCCAGAGCGTCAATCTCTGACTCTAATTCTTGAAAGAAATTAGAATTTCATGAGAGATGGGTCAAAGAAGCCTGAACTTCAAGTCTGATTTGGCCTATTAGCAGGTAGTCACCTGTCTCCCTGGATCCAATTTCCTAAGTCTGCAAAATGTCATGAATCATAGGTTATGCCACCCTTCTCTGCTGAGAGCTGGGAGAAAGACGTTTTATAACACAAACCCTACTACCCCCATTTACCCAGAGATGGTACAAGGGAATCTATTCACCTAGGAAAAGACAAGACCCATTGTTGCTGTGAGTTTGCCCACCTGGAGCCAGGTGCTTTGTCAAATTTCTCCCTTTCATCTTTAACACAGAGAAATCTCAGGAGAAAAAGAAATAGGACAAGCTCCTTGCTCAGAGAAGCCATTGGCACCATCTGCAAGTTGGCATGACCTTTGCCAGTTCTCTGTGGTGGAGAAATTGTGGCAATTATTCTTAGCATCTGATGCACAAGCATTTTTTATGAATCTAGTAATGTCCAAGCAAGAAAAAGGAAAGGAACAAGGTCAGGGGGAAAAGGTCGGACCCAAACAGGGACAGAAGTGGACTACCTGCACATTCAGTCATGTTTTGTATGTTGCTATTCGGGGACTTTTGGTATCTGTTTGTTTTACTATGAAAGATGTTTTAGAGCCAGGGATAAAACAAACACACATGAGCACACACACATCCACACATGTTTTCTGCCATCTAGAACTGTATAATCTATTATGAAGAGGTTGTTGTTGTTAAGTGCTGTTGAGTCAGTTCCAACTCATAGTGACCCTGTATAGGGTTTCTGAGGAGTGGTTGGTGGATTTGAACCACTGACTTTATGGTTATCAGTCCAGTGCTTATCCTACAGTGCCATATAAAAAGTTAATCACTATAACAAGTTGAAAGTTATGCATCAAATATCACACCAAGAGAGAAACTGAAGGGTGATGATTTCCAAAGAAGTATCATTTGATGCACAAGCATTCTTTATGAATCTAGTAATGTCCAAGCTCTGGTAGCGTAGTGGTTACGAATCGGGCTGCGAACCTTAAGGTCAGCGGTTCGAAACTACCAGCCGCTCCGCGGGAGAAAGATGAGGCTTTCTACTCCTGTAAAGATTTACACCCTCGGAAACCCTGTACAGGGTCGCTATGGGTCGGACCCGACTCGACGGCACTTAACAACAACAACAACATCATTTGAGCTGAACCTTGACGCTTCAAATCTCAAACTCCCTTACACTTTCCCTGCTTTATTTTCCTATCACCTGGTAAAATAACATATAACTTTCTTATTCTACTTATTACCTATCCTCCACCCCATGTAAGCTCTGACCAAGCATACTCCCTTGCTTTCTTTCCTTCCCCTCCCTCCTATTAGGGAGATACTCCATGTATCTCCCACCCAAGGGTGGGGCCCAGACATCGTACCAGCCATCATCCCCAACGGCCTCTCCAAGGAAACCAACTAGAAGAATTTCAACAATCTCTATGGTACCAAAGGTAAGTACAGCTCTCGGGTCTGGGACTATTCCTCTGCCATCCAGAACTCTGACGACTTGCCTGCAGCGCAAGGCAGCTCTTCCTTCTCTCTGAAAGGCACTGGGAAAACCCCTTATCAGTTCACCACCTTGGGAGAGGCCACTTCAGAGTTTTCCAAGCCATTGGATGGCAGTGATCTGTTTAAAAACAATCTCAGCTATCTCGCTCTCATCCAGAGCCAGAGCCCTAAGGCCCAGCCACAGACTTGGAAATCCAGCAAGCGGACTTTGTTGTCTCACTACCAGCCATTCTACATAAACAAAGGCAATGGGATTGGCTCCAGTGAGGCCCCATGAGTCTCACATAGGAAGGGATGAGATGCCACCACCCCTGCCCTCCTCAGCTGACTCTCCTGCTAGCTCCTTCTAAGCTCCTGCTCCTTTGGGGCAGGAGGATCGCATACCTGCCTCCCCAGCTCTCTGCTGGCCCTCTCTGGGCAGTCCCAGCCTCACCCCATCCTCAGCAGCCACACTCCATCAAGCCCCTCTCTTGCTTTGTGAGTTCTGACGGTCACCATCTTTCCTGTGCTCATAGACTCAATCATAGCTGGGATGGGAGATAGGTGGGGCTTCTCTCCTCTAACCCAGCCCCCTCCTCTGGAGGTAGATGGTTGGGACTAGCAATGGATGCCTCTCCTGCCCATGCCCTGTTGTCTCCAGGCCTGCTGACCATTGTTCTCCAAGGCGTCCTCCCACCATGACATGGTCAGTCGGTGCCTGGCCCAAACAGCTGCACATCTCTCTTCCACAGAGCCCTTCTGATTCCCAGCAGCCTGATCCTGACAGGAAGGACCTGACTCCATGTGCCCAGTGCTGGTCACAGCCTGGCAGAGCCTTCCATCCTGGGCCATGTCAGAGGGAAACCTGAGTCTCCTGGCTTCATCCAGCCCTAGTCTTGAGTCTCCACATCCACTTTGAGTCCTGGTCCCTCCTGACCAGCAGGATGTTCTTAACCAAGACGTCCCTCACTTCCTCCTGCCAGGATCCACGGTTCCCCAACATGATATAATACCCATGTCCCTACAGAGTTTCATTTACTTTACAGTTTTGTATTCTCCTTAACACTGGAAAGTGAGCAGGAGGGTGAAAATGTGGCTGGGCTGATAATTGGGGGGTGCTACGTATTTACAAGAATTTCTTACAAGCTGCCTCCTTCAGAGCAGTTCCCTCTGACCATTCTCATGTTGCCTGGAGAGAAGACCAAACCAGGAGCAGCCAAGTGGGACTCACCCTCCTCTTACTCTCAGGCAACCTCCTCACCCCCACTTCCCAGAAGTTGGGGGTTAAGGCAGGCCAGCCTCAGGGTTGGCAGTGGGAGGGAGGGAGGCATTCCACTTGGGACTTCACCTGCAGAATAAACCATCCATCACTCAAAAAAAAAAAAGAATGCCAGGAGGACAGGGGCAAGAGGAGAAAGAGAAATTGTCATTGCTCATTGCCATGAGTCAGTTCCATGACAACCTTGTATATGTAAAGCATTTTCAATGACTGCGAACTTTCTGAAGCAGATCGCTAGGGTAGGTCAAACCACCAACCTGTAAACTTAACAGTGCCAACCAGAGACCTCTAGGGAGAAACGCAAAAACATAGAAATTGACATAGTCTTTTATTTGCAGAGTACCTTTGACCTTTCAGAATAACATACTATCTATTTTATCCTGATATCACTTTAAAGATCAAAGAGATGACGCAATGCTACCCATCCTGCTAAACATGTACTACAGGCATGGGGGTGAATGGGGCGAAGGGATGGAAGACTGCCCAAAGACATTCACCTAAAACCAACCCGCTTTACAGAGCTGTCATTAGAATCTTGCCTGGCATATAGCAAGCACCTTTGTAAGTAAGAAACCGTTGCTTCCTTTTTCTTATATCATATTTTCAGAAAGAAGATATTAAATTACCAGCTGGCACTGTGAACTGATTCCTTTGCCTTTCCTGCCTCCTTACAGTTCCAGCAAACAAAATCACCCTTCACTTGAGTGCCCTAGTGTTTGCAGAGACACAGCAAGGTCTTTTTCCAATTATCCTGGAGCTACCCAGACAGCTTCACTAATGCCAGGTTCCCTCCTACTCCTTGCTCCCGAAACAATGCTAATAGCTTATGTTCACTTACCCATCCCTTAGTACAGTTGCAAGTTAGAAAGCCAGGGTTTTTTTATACCCTGACAACCCATTATTAGACTGAAACTCTCTCTACTTATCTTACATAAAACATGCTCAAACAAAATATCACATTTCTAAAAGATAAAGGGTGATTTTTCTCAGAGAAGTTAGGGCATTTTGCTTATTGTAACTTCTTATTACTGGCAACTGATTGCACATTAGCACATTTCCCAGTTCCAAAGAGAGTTAGAGTAATGGTTATAAAGACCTTCCTTAAGAACTCTGTTTTCTGTTTCTCAGGATACGAAACAGAGGATTCTACGTTGGAATTGGCACATACTTAACCAAACAAGTATGATCAGTAGTACTACGTTCTCAGTTAGCATGCTGAAGTGAATATTTATATGCATGTAGAGTATGTGATGGAGTCCTGGTGTGGCTCTGTGGGTTAATGCACTGGACTGCAAAGTCGGTTTGAACCTCAAGGTTGGCAGTTCAAGCTCACCAGTCACTCCTTGGAAACCTTATAGAGGGTCACTATGGGTCAAAATAGACTCAATGGCACTCAACAACATCAAGAAGAGTATGTGATGGAGTCCTGGTGTGGCGCTGTGGGTTAATGCACCAGACTGCAAGTCAGTTTGAACTGCATGGTCAGTGGTTCAAACTCACCAGTTGCTCCTTGGAAACCCTATACAGGGTCGCTATGGGTTGCAACCAACTCAACAGCACTTAACAACAAGAGTATGTGATGGAATGCAGTGGCTTCATAGGATAAACATTGAACTGGGAACCGCAAGGTTGGCGGTTTGAGCCCACCAACCACTCCATGGGAAAAAGATGAGGCTTTGTGCTTCTGCACAGATTTAAAGTCTTGGAAACCATATTCAGAGTCACTATGAGTCAGAACCGACTCTATGGCATTTAAAACAATAAGAAGAGTAGTTGAGGCAGAGCTCTGATATTTAGAAATATCTGTAAGTTTGGTCTCCCTCCCAGCAGTGCCTTGAGTTTGATGCTACCTGCTAAAGGAATGAAGAGGTCCTGACTAGCTATCAGTGAGGACTCTTTAGATGCAAGTAAGAGACACCAACTCAAACACACTTGAGCAAAACAAAAAGGAATTTATGCTAGGGATATGTGTATTCAGAACCCAAGCCAGGATTACATTTGGGCTAATAAAGAGCTGGAATGCCTGTGGAAACTCAGCCAGTATTTGTTCCATCTACTTGTACTTTGGAGGATGAGGGGTTATGTAAGGACTCAGGGGAATCTTACAGAATCTACTGGCAGAATGCAACCAAGCTCAGAAAGTATTCTCCTGAAGAGCTCTCAACCAATGGTCCTTCTTCATCTTTTATCTCTGCTTCTCTCTGTACATCTGCCCCAGTTTTCTCTATGCTTGAAAAATTCCCTCTTTTGCAACTCAGTCCACTTTGCAGAGTATGGCTGTATTCACCAATGCTTCAGTAGCAGCAGAAGTAACACAAGTGAGTATCTTTAAAGAATAGAAATTTATTTTCTCATAATTCTGGAGACTGTTTCAGAGCATGAACTCTAAAGGCATTTTGCCTGTAACCAATTCCAGCCAAGCAAAGCTTAGTTATATATTGTGCCTAAGTTTAAGTGATCAGATGCCAGTTTTGTCTTGAGTATATCATACACCTCTGATGGCCAAAATGCCGGTGTTAGAAGCAGACCCATTTGAAAAGGGATTTTAGGCCACTTCCCCCAGCCGGTTACAGGAAGAACAGAAACTCCACCACAGGCGTGTCCCTGGACACCCCCTTAATGATTGCCTTGATAGTTACCTGCTTGTGACATCATACCCTGATAGCCTTAGAAACAGTCTGTAAGCTCTCCTATTCCCGATGGTCCCTTTCCTGATTTCTGTAGGCCCCACATCCATGTGTGCATTTAAGAGGCCAGGCTTTTGCTGCATCATGCTGAAACTTTTGAAAGACCTAGCCTCTTACTGCAGCTATATAGTATTGGCAGTGGGAGGAGACTCCTTTGTTATCTGTGCCCTAGAAAAGCTCACTGCTGCGGGTGGAAAGATGGAATTCAGCCTGGCGTCAAATGGATGGTTTCCCACGCCTGGGTGGTCTGTGTTTGTTTTGTCTTGTTTTGATTTCTGTGGAAGACATAATGAGGAGTCTCTGTAATATTGATGGATTCCTGATATGGTGCTGTAGGATAAACACTGGACAGCTAACAGCAAGGTCTGAAGTTCAGATCCACCAGCTGCTCCTTGGAAACCTTATACAGGGTCGTTATTGGAACCAACCCGATGGCACAAACAACAACATATTGCTACCAAAAATAAATTATAGTTAATAATTTAAAACGTGTGTGTGTGTTTTATTTACAGAAGCTAAGTTTTAATCATTCTTGTTAATACTTGGAAGCTCTCATTATCTTAGGCTCTGTATCCAGTATACAAAAATCAGAGCTAATCTATCAAGAAAAATTGAAATACTAAGAATATGTGAATACTTCAGACTTTGCAGGCACCAATCCTCAAATAACTAGGCCTGAAACTGAAGTGAGCTTCAAATACGAAGGGCTTTTTTCTATTTTTCCCCTGAATAAACATCAACCCTACATTCATTTCAGTACTTGATTACAAAATTTGACTCTGTAAACCTGTCTTGCTGTGGCACTGGACTTCCGGGTTGGTTTGAACCACAAGGTCAGTGGTTCAAGCTCACCAGCCCCTCCTCAGAAACTCTACAGGGTTGCTGTGAGTTGGAGCCAACTCTACAGCATTTAACAGCAAGAACAACAGACACATCTTGCTAGGATTTTTGTTTTGTTTTGCTTTGTTTTGTTTGGGTGGGGTACATAATGTCTCAGTTTTCATCAAGCTATCCAATGCTAGCTGTAAGAAATTCCACTAAAATTAAGAACCAACTGATTCCATGGCACATAACAACATCAGGGGTTACAAGTAAGTAGTACACACAGATAATAAACACTCCCTAAGAAACTATCACAGAAGGCTGAATACAGACACCTGCCTGCTGACCACGCATCAGTTCTAACTGACCACAACATTTGATAACCGGTGGTGGTGGTGGTGGTGGTTATGTGCCGTGTAGTCAGTTCCGACTCATAGCGACCCTGTTATAGGGTTTCCAAGGCTGTAAATCTTTACAGGAGCAGAAAGCCTTTTCTTTCTTCGGAAGAATCACTGGTAGTTTTGAACTTCTGACCGTGAGATTAGCAGCCTGACTTGTAACCACTATGGTACCAGAGCTCCTTTGGGTACCCAGTTGTTGTTGTTGTTAAGTACCATGGAGTCTGTTCTGACTCATAGTGACCCTGCACAGGGTTTCCGAGGTTGTAAATCTTTACGGGAGCAGAAAGCCTCATCTTTCTCCTGTGGAACAGCTGGTAGTTTTGAACTGCTGACCTTGAGGTTAGCAGCCTGATTCGTAACCACTACACTACCAGAGCTCCTTGGATACCCAGTTGTTGTTTTTACGTGCCATGGAATCAGTTCCTCAATAATTAAAATTCAATTGATTTACAAGTGTTTTGAAGACAGGAGTAGCTATTGTTCCAAGCACCTTCTAGAAGTAGACCAGAATAATACAGAAACTGGTGGAAGTTTCCAGAAAAGTATAAAAAAGTTCAAATTGACCTCATTCAATTAAATACATAGGAGAATTCTTAGAATATGTAAAGATTGTGCTAAGGACATAAAACCAATCCAGCCAAAGAGGCAGGCACATATAAAGAAATACAATGTGGTGTGAGAGGAACCAAGATGTTGGAATGAATAGAGAACTAGGGACATGGAAGAAGGAAGTGATTCATCAATTCATCCTGCTGGGCAGCCCGGAGACACCAGCATGACGTCAGTGGGAGGAGACTGGAGGAATGGTTGACCCAGGAGGGTAAGGCAGAGAGTGGTGCAGACTGGGCAGACTTAGTAAAATGTCTTAAGTGAGGGGAATTAGGGTAGCACAGAGGCAGATATTGGGCTGGGAGAGAAAGTATCAGAAAAGACAGGCAGATTAGACATTGGTTGATAAAAATTTCACCAAACAGAAAGTCAACATTATGACATTCCAAAAAAGGAGATCCGTTTATACAAGAGCTTAGAAAATGTGAAATGCTTTTGGAGTTAGGAAAGGGACTTCAGTGTTCTTTCTGCTTCTGTCTCCACAGCCTACTCACTGCCCAAGCCTGAGGATCTCCATACCATCCTCCATTCCCCTGCCAGCACTCACACACGTCCAGCAATTACAAGCTACTCCACCACATCCTGCCTCATCAATCATTGCTGGGGAGTTTTCCATTCTACAGATGTCTTGTCATCCATGTTTTTTCTGAGATTTCCTGAGTCCTCAGTTGAGGGTTGCTCTAAGGGCCTAATTTACTGACCCACACACATAACTATAAACTTGAAGTCCTGGTATGGCACTGTAGGATAAGCACTGGACTGCACCATCAGTTTGAACCACAAGGTTAGCAGTTCAAACCTACCAGCCTCTCCTTAGAAACTCTATGTTGTTGTTGTTAGGTGCCATTAAGCTGGTACCAACTCATAGCAACCGTATACACAGCTGGTACCAACTCATACACAACCCTATACACGAAATACTGCCTGGTCCTGGGCCAACTTCACAACTGTTGCTATGTTTGAGCCCACTGATGCTACCACTGTGCCAATCCATTTCACTGAGGGTCTTCCCCATTTTCTCCAACCCTCCACTTAACCAAACATGATGTCCTTCTCCAGTGACTGATCTCTCCTGACAATGTGTCCAAAGTATGAGAGACAAAGTCTGGCCATCCTGGCTTCCAAGGAGTACTCTAGCTGTACTTCTTCCAACACAGATGTATTTGATCCTTTGACAGTCCATGATACTTTCAATATTCTCCTCTAACACCATAACTCCAATGTATCAATTCTTCTAAGATCTTCCTTACTCACTGTCCAATGTTTGCATGCATATGAGGTTACTGAAAATACCATGGCTTGGATGTGCCTTAGTCCTCAAACTGACATCTTTGCTCTTCAGCACTATAAAGGGTTGTTGTTATGAGTTCGAACCTACTCAATGGCACTTAACAACACAAACAAAAAAGTAGAGAAAGCACTCTGTAAAAGAGTGGCAAGTGTTTACATAAGAATCTTTCAGGTGGTGTACAGACCTGTCAGTGCCGAGGGAGGAGGGCAGATAGGATAAAGATTCTGACAGCATCTGCCTCATGGCTGTCCATAGCTGTGAGTCACACCAAGCATGGAATCAGCTCTTCATACCAGATCGAGGTTAGGTGGAGGGTCTGGCTGCATTGCAAGAATTCCTTCTTAACATTCTCCAGAAAGGATGATCAGGAGCTCTAGTGAAGAAATTTGGGATCACAAGTGCCATATAAAGAAAAAACATCTTTTTTTGGTTGTGCAACCCTCTCCAGCAATGGATATAAAGATGCGAAGAAATCATGCCGGATTGGGAAGCAGGAATAATTCCCATTCCTTTTTGACTGTGCTAGCTTCATCACAGAACAAGAAATCCATAGCATTGATTTTTATTGCTAAGCCAAAATACTCCTGTCAATTAGTAAGTGATGCAGCCTACAGAAAACACAGGGTCTCCAAGCCACTGAGCAGAGAGTCCGGGGCAGGGTGGGGTGCTGGGAGAGAAAGCACAGGGGAATGGAAAGACTCCACACTCCTAATTTCCCCTTCTGCACACTGGGTTTCATTCCAAAACTGTCTCCTTTCCTCCAGTCTCTCTCTCCTTCCCTCTCCCTCTATTTTTCTCTCCCTCCCTCTTTCCTTCCGTCTTCCCTCTCTTCTCTCTTTCTTCCCTTCCTCCCTTTCTCCTCCCCTCTCTCCCTCCCATTCTCTCTTTGCATTGCCACCACTTTAACTATTTTTGGATCCTTCTCTCCTCCTAAGACTTGCTATTATGATTTGCCCATGCTCTATTATTACCAATGATTAATATTTATTGCCAGAAAATGATGATGGGTCCAACAGAGCAGAGTGTGTCATGCCAGAGACACTCTCCCATCAAGTCTTAATTCCTCCTTCATCTTATCTGCTCCTCTCATATGCTGAGTCATATTTTAGTGATATAATGACACTATTAATAATCCCTCACATTTATGGAGCTCAGGAAATCAGAGAACCAAGGTTAGAAAAAGAACAAAAGGGCATCTAGTCCAGAAATTATACTACTATCTTTATGTAACTACCCTTTTATCTGAGACAGGAGTGGTCAACTTGGTGGAACCCAAGACAAATTCCACTAATAAGTATGTTTCCTTTGAAATATGAAGTATTTTGAAAATCAGGGAACTTCCCATTTTGTTCATTGAATTGCAAACTTCACTTGGGAAAACAAAAATCACGTGGAAACACTTGGTTTGGACAAAACAGTAGCTCTCCTATCCACCATTATCCACCCCTCTCTACTGAAATAGCTTCAGCTCATGGTGCTGTGGGCTAATGCACTGGGCTGTAAGGTTTGAACCACAAGGTCGATGGTTCAAGCTCACCAGCCACTCCTCAGAAACTATACCGAGTCACTATAAGTCGGAACCAACTCTACGGCACTTAACAACAACAACATATTGCTTAGTAGCTTTATCACTCTTATAGACTGAATCCTAATCCTAATACCTTGGGATGTATCCTTCTTAGAAAGAGGGTCTTCTTTGTTCTATATTAATTTAGCAAATGCAGTCTGTGTCCTAAACCTAATCACTTCTGAGTTATGTAAAGAGCAGATTGGACATAGATGTAAACTCAAACTATAGAAGACAGAGGCCACGTGAAAAGTCTCTACAACCCAAGGAGACCTGAGGTAACTAATAAGGAAGGAACCCATGCAGATGAGACCCAGATTTGACTTTCAGCCAGCAGAACTGAGGAAATAAAGTTCTGTTCTTCAAAACCAGCAATTGATCGTATTTCTGTTACAGCAACACTAGCTAAGACGTTTCCTGGTGTTTGGCTCTTCTACAAAAATTCACCAGAATGCTAAGAGTCTCTGCTTGAGTATCTCCAGAAAAAGTATACTCACCATCAACAAAAATACCCATTCTCACCTTGAAGAGCATATTCTAGAGCCGTTCCTTAAACCCCAAATTCCAAAGCATCCATGCCCTGGCCCTAGTTCATCTCCTGAGCACTCAGCAAAGGAAGGGACTCACCACTGAGTTGTTTCCAAAGTAAGCATCTGCAGATCTTCATCTGGATCCTCCATCATTTTGGTTTTCATTTGCTAGATACGTTTTGCTCTAATGTTATCCCTTTTAAAGTATAAAATTCAAAACTGAAAGTTTCTTCCACACTGACTCAGTTCTTCCCTCTATCTTCTAGAGGTGTTTTTTTGTTTTGTTTTGTTTTGTTTTCATGTACTGTAGGATCAGCACTGGACTGCGAACCACAAAGTCAGCAGTTCAAACCCACCAGCTGCTCCTCAGAAACTTATGAGTCCTGATGAGTCAGAACCAACTTGACAGCACTTAACAACAAACAACTAAAGAAATTCCAGGATGGTACAAAGCGTTAATATATTCAGCTGCTAACCAGAAGGTTGATGGTTTGAGCCCACCGAATGGTGCTTAGGAAGAAAGACTTGGAGATATACTTGTGAAAAATCAGCCATTGATAACCCAATGGAGCACAGTTCAACTCCAGCACTCATGAAATCTCCATGAGTTAAATCATCTGACAGCAAACAATTGTGGTTTGCTTACTGATCATCTACCAAGACATTATACCCGGCACTGGTATTGCATTGGGAAGTAACCAAAGCGCAATCCCTCCCCTTCTGAAGCTCACATGATAAGTTACCAAAAAAAGAACCCCAAATATATAAACTTACACGGTCATGTATGCAAAATAAAATCTGAATGACTTAAATGTTGGAAAAATTGTAATTGCAACAAATCTAAAGAAAAATATCGGTGAATAATTTAGCCATTCTTGAGAAAAGATCTTTCTAATCACTACAGGAAACACAGAAGCTATAAAGTAGAAATATGGATAAATCCAACTACATCATATTTTAACATTTTTGTGAGGCTAAAATTACCATAAACAAAATCAAAAGACAAACTTGAGCAAATATTTGCAACACAAATAGAAGAGGACTGATTTTGCTAATATTTGTTACTTTATGAATCAATCAACAAAGGACGTAAAAAAATGTGCAAAACTAAAACAAATGGCACAAACAAATGAGAAGACTCTGAACCTCATTAATAATCAAAGAATGCAAATTAAAATAATAAGATACTTGCTAAGTAAATATTGGCCATGGTTTTCTTAAACTGAGATTCCACAGTGCTGCCAGAGTGTGGAGAAACCAGCATTCTCACTCACACACATTGAAACAGCCCTTCTGCTGGAGATTCAACCATCAGTTCATCTTAAAGGTTCACAATTTTAATTGCTCAGATCCTGTATTCTCTCAACTATCTGACCCTCTATAGTCACAGCACGGCTTCCAGAACCAGCGCCCATCTCCCATGGATCCTCGTGCCAACTCGCCGGGCTCTAGCTGATCTGCAATTTCGGGAATTTGGCACCACTGTTCTAGTCTGGGAGCATTTCCACAGAGTTTGTCTTGGTGTTCTTCAGTCTCTCAGTAAATGCAAGTGTGATCTAGCTAACTTAGTGTCCTCCAAGACGAGGTTCCTGATAAAAGTACAATCTGAACCTTCTACTCTTACCAACAGTAAATGATGATTCTTATTGTGGCAAGGGGGTAGGACTGTGTGACATGGAGTCAGTTCCGACTCATATGACCCTGTACAGGGTTTCCGAGGCTATAAATCTTTATGAGGGCAGAACAACTCATCTTTCTCCCACTGAACAGCTGGTAGTTTCGAACTGCTGACCTTGCGGTTTACAATCTGATTCGTAACCCCTATGCTACCAGAGGGATGATATAAAAGTCCTTGTTATGGATTGAATCGTATCCTTCCAAAATACACATTGGAATCCTAACCGCTATACCACAGGCCTTGGCAGTATTTCATTCTGTTATGTATATGAGTTGGAATCAACACAATGGTAATTAACAACTACCACCCTATCCCTGGGAATGTAATGGCCTATAATTGATTCACCTTCCATAAAGCAATCTAATGTTTGGTTAATAAAGTCAGATCAGCATGTGTGTTCTCTATCACTTCTGAGTCATAAAGTAAGTAGATTAGACACAGAGCCAGGTATGCAGTGAGTGGGGAGGATAGACTACGCAAGGATGGCCAAGAACCAAAAAAGTCTTAGGACTACTAACAAGGAAGAAGTCAACATGATGTGTTCTGTGAGCCTCCAGGACAGTGAGAAAATACGTTTCTGTTCTTTAAAGCACTCCACCTCCCACCCCCTCAACACACACACACACACACACACACACACACACACACGGGAATTAAGACAGAAACGAAGCTCATGGAAAAACTAACCAAGATCACAATGAAGACCGGCAGCCATGTTCATGCCTAGAGGTGTTCATGCCGGTAAAGAAATGGAAACTGGATGTAGTTCACTGACCACATGGTCTAGAAGTGTTTTTTCCAAACAAAGGTTAATTGTGTCTCCTGGTTATAAATATTTAGATAATACTAATTAGATCTGGAGTTCTGGCATGGATCCAAGGTTGGCAGTTCAAACTCACCAGGTGCTCCTCAGAAATGCTATACAGGGTCACTATGAGTTGGAACCGACTTGAAGGCACTTAATAACAATGACAACTCATTGGATCTGAGTCTTCTCCCGCCCCGGTATTGTTAGACTATGGTGGTTGGTGGTTGTGTGCCATGGAGATGGTTCCAACTCATAGCAACTCTTTATAGGGTTTTTGAGGCTGCAAATCTTTACTGGACCAGAAAACCTCATCTGTCTCCTGCAGAGCAGCTGGTAGATTCAAACTGCTCATCTTTCAGTTAGCAGACCAATTCGTAATCCACTGTGCTACCTTTGTTGGACTATACCCCTACACAATACTGCATGCTATCATTTATGCAGTCCCCAAAAACCATAAATGTTAAGTGGGTTTGACTTTGTATTATGAAAACAACAAGCATGCTAAAGACAGTTTTTCCTTTGTATGCATCCTCCTGCAGGACTGTCCCTCCCACAGATAACCTAAGAAAATGAGTGATATCACAACACCTTGTCAACAGCAACTGAAAACACAACTGTTATTTAGCTGGGGTGCTATAGTAAATCATACAACCATGCAAGGCGTCCTCTGTCCACTGGTAAAAAGCAGCCACTAATATATGAAAGCTCTGGTAGCGTAAAGGTTACGAATCGGGCTGCGAACCTGCGAACCACAAGGTCAGTAGTTCAAAACTACCAGCTGTTCCATGGGAGAAAGATGAGGTTTTCTGCTCCCGTAAAGATTTACAGCCTCGGAACCCTGTACAGGGTCGCTATGGGTTGGAACCGACTCCATGCCACATAACAACAACAACAACAATATATGAAAAGGAAATGGGGTGGGCCTGAAGATGAGTTGCGGGCCCTTTCCTCTCCTTCCCAGGACTTTTCACACCTCATTGTATTGAAGATCTCAGCAAATGTCAACCAGGTACCAAGCCCTAAACTAAGCACTTAGGTCATGGGATACAACATCTCTGCTCACATGGAGCTTGCTCCTGAATACAGAATAAGCAAAGCAAATAATAGCAAAGGATATGATTTTAGGTACTGGTGATTTCATGCACAAAATGAAGCGTGGTAAGGGGATAATAGTAACTGGAGGTGGGGTGAAGGTGCTGTTTCAGATGAAATTCCATGGAGCCTCTTTTAAGTAGGGGAAACTATTGAACAGAGGTGTGAAGATGAGGAATAGCCCATGAATCTTTGGAGAAGAGGCAATTAGGTATAGAGATTATCACGTGTAAAGGCTACAAGGTAGGGATGAGGTTAGCATAGACACAGAGAGTAAGACAATGTAGTTGGAACCCAGATAAGCAGGAGGTCTGTTGCCTCTTCTCTAGCCTTCGTCCCTTGATTAAAACACACCCTGAAGTCTCACCCCACTGCATCTTTGCTCCCACAATCTTTATATATGGTTGCACCTCAATATAAAGAAAACAAAACTACTCACAACTGGACCAATAAACAACATCCATATAAATGGAGAAAAGATTGAAGATGTCAAAGACTTTATTTTGATCATATCAACCATCAACACTCATGGAAGCAGCTGCCAAAAAATCAGACAATGTATTGCATTGGGCAAATCTACTGCACAAGACCTCTTTAAAGTGTTGAAGAGCAAAGATGTCAATTTGAGGACTGAGGTGTGCTTGACACAAGCCATGGTATTTTCAATAACCTCATATACATGCAAAGTTTAGACAATGAATAAGGAAAACTAGAGAAGAATTGATGCATTTGAGTTATGGTGTTGGAGGAGAATATTGAAAGTACCATGGACTGCCAAAGAACAAAGAGATCTGTGTTGGAAGAAGTACAATCAGAGTGCTGCTTGGAAGCCAGGATGGCCAGACTTCGTCTCTCATACTTTGGACATGTTGTCAGGAGAGATCAGTCATTGGAGAAGGACATCATGTTTGGTAAAGTGGAGGGTCAGAGAAAATGAGGAAGACCCTCAGTGAGATGGATTGGCACAGTGGCAGAAGCTATGGGTTCAGGCATAGCAGTGATTGTGAGGTTGGCCCAGGACTGGGCAGTGTTTCATTCTGTTGTACACAGGGTCACTATGAGTCAATACCAACTTGATGGCACCTAACAACAACAATCAGAAATGCCTTCCCCTTCGCACCCCCAGTGGTATGTGAACTAGACATATTTCCAATAATCCTTCAAGACAGAGATGGAATTTCTACTCTTTTCTAAAGACTTTCCTGACTATCCATTCCTGCAAGGAAAAACCAAAACAACAAACAAGTCGCCTTCAAGACAATTCTGACTTATGGTGACCCTGTGTGTGCAGAGTCGAACTATGCCCCATAGGATTTTCAAGGATTTTCTGATCTTTCAAAAGCAGATCACCAGTCCTTTCTTGCATGGTGAAGGGACGAGAAAGTTCAAACAGCCTGCCTTTTGGATAGTAGCTGAGCATTTGACTGTTCAAACCATAGTGAAGAGTTTGCCATTTCATCCTTGTGATTCTATTGTTCTTTCATACCTGCCACAAATATTTACATACCTATCTCCCCTTCTAAGTGATAAATTCTTGAAGACCAAGGACCATCTTGTATTCATCCCCTGCACCCACTAGAAGGTCTAGAACATAGCATATGATAAATGTTGCAACAAATTGGCTAATTGTGCTTCTATTTACCCTGGAAAGGAAGTAATTGCCTCCTAGGTCTTCATTCCACTGTCTTTAGCATAGGGAATTAATCACTTAGGTTATAAGATCAATGCCTCCTGGTTTTTTCCCACCCCATTTAGAACATTTTAGCACTCTATATTATTTACACATTTGATATCTTATTTACTTATTTATTATGTCTGTTGTCTATGTCTCCCCATCCCATTACAATGTAAACTTTACAAGGGCGAGGATTAATTTTTTATCTGTGTAGCTCACTGTTATTGGTCCCAAACCCCTAGAACAGTGCCCAGCATATAGTTTCTATTGTTGTTAAGTGCAGTCGAGTTGGGTCCAACTCATCACAAGCCTGTATACCGTTTCCAAGAAGCAGCTGGTGAGTTTGAACTGACGACACTGTAGTTCAAACCAAACTTGTGGTCCATTGCATATCCTATAGGGCCACGCCAGGACTCTATCATATAATAGGCCCTCAATAAACAGTCTATTTATTGCACTAATGAATAAAATACTTTAGACTGTGCCAATAGTGATTCTAGAAAGCAACAGGTGTAGACAGGCTATTTTTAAACCACATTTCTCAAGAGCCCAAAGAAGTAAATTTGAAGGGTAGAATTAGAAAGAGTTCATTATCCCATAAAATATGCTTTTTCATTGCTGTTGCTGTGATTTTTTTACTTTGTGTGTGTGTCTGCACTAGTTTTGCTTTAAATAAAGATAATGATATGTTGAGAAAAGGAAAAGAACACAATGTTCTTTTCAACCATTTTTAGAAAACGTCATGATTTTTGAAAAAGAGATATGTGAAAATAGCTGAGCCTTTCTTTCCCAATGGGATTAAAAGGATGAATTGTACAATGTCCACGAAGCGTCTTGATCTCCGTGACCACCTCACAGACGCACCACAGAGAAGCAAGCAGCCTACATTCCTTTCAACTTCTGACAGATTTTCCCACTTTCTCAGGTGATTTATCCTCCTCACACTCAGTGTCTAAGCAAGATTCAAGAGAAAATATGGTTTGAGGTTTTAATTCAGCCGTAGACAAAATGAGATTCAGAACCTAGAGCTACCTTACCTTCTTTGAGCTTCCTCATTACTTAAAAAAATTTTTTTTCTTCTTTTTAAGCCTTTAGCAAAAATACAACGTTTTCTCATCGTTTTCCTCCTCCGTGCCTCCAAAAAAGTATGAGAGATACATGGGTACCGGAAGAGTGGGTGTTTGGGAAGCTCGTTCTTAGGGTCCAGTGCACGTGGCTGTATGGCGGTTTCCCTTCTCTGTAAATGATTAAATAGACAGGATTTGAGTAAGAGGGGCAGAAGAAGAAATCTGAGTTCTACTACTATGTATGCTGCATTGATCTTCATGGCCAAAGGAGAAAGAAGGTGTTCTGGTTAACACTGATCTTCTCTGAAGTGTTGTAACTCTTCCTGTCATAGTCATAAATCCATTGCCACCCAGCCGATTCCAACTCACAGTGAGCTAATATGTTACATAATAGAACTGCTTCATAGGGCTATTACGGTTGTAGTCTTCACAGAAGCAGAACACCAGGCCCTTTATCCCACGATGCCACTGAACTGCTAAACTTTACATTTGTAGTCCAGCACAAACTGTGTTACTCATATCCATGCGTATATACAAAAATGAATCTATAAATATATACTCAAGTCAAAGACCCAAGACTATGTGATGTGTGGGTGACACACCAACATTCCCCTTACCTCCCTGCTCTTATGATGATAATCTGGTAGATGTGGTTTCATACCTACACACATACATTCGACTTTATATTAAAAATAGAAACACAGGATAAAACTATTGCTATGCATAGAGATGATGGCATAAAATATAATGCTGTGGTCTCTTAATGTATTCAGTTAAATTAGTCAGTTGAGATTTGGGGGGGTTCAATTTTTCATTTGTCCAATATCATTTCTTTTACAGCAGATTTGCCTAATGAAATACATTGTTTGATTTCTTGACTGCTGCTTGCATGAGTGTTGATAGTTAATTCCAAAAAGAATGAAGTCCTTGACAACTTCAATCTTTTCTCCATTGATAAGAATGTTGTTTATTGGTCCAGTGGTGAGGATTTCTGTTTTCTTAACATTGAGATGCAATCCATACCAAAGGCCGTGCTCTTTGATCTTCTTCGGTAAGTATTTTAAGTCCTCTTCACTTTCAGCAAGAAAGGTTGTTAATATCACAGGTTGTTAGTCATCCTCCAATCCTGATGCCATATTTTGCTTCATATAACCCAGCTTCTCGGATTATTTGCTCGGCATACAGGTTGAATAAGTATGGTGAAAATATGCAACCTTTTCACCATTCAGTGTTCCCATGTTCTGTTCAAACAACTGCCTCTTGGTCCAGGTACAGATTCCTCATGAGCACAATTAAGTGTTCAGGAATACTCATGCATCAAAATGTTGTCCATAACTTGTCATGATCCACACAATCAAAAGGCTTTGCATAGTCAATAAAGCACAGGTAAACATCTTTCTGGTATTCTCTGCTTTCAACCAAGATCCACCGGACATCAGCAATGATATCCCTCGTTCCACTACCTCTTCTGAATCTGGCTTGAACCTCTGGAAGTTCTCCCAATGGGGCAATTCTACTCTATTGCATGGGATCACTATGACTGAAAATTAACTTTACCAAAAACAACAGTGACATAGAAGGATGAAGAGTCCAGACTTTATTGTCATAGTCACAATCAAATTTCTTGCTCTGACTGGCCTAATCCTGAAGCTTTCCTTACTGAGCCTAGGTCTTAGGGAAACCTTGATGGGAGCAAATGAAATTACTCATGTGGAAGCATTTGGAAGTTATTAGAGGCTATTTCGGAAAGAAGATTGTTGTTCATGGTGCCATTATAATGTGGACATAGGGGAGAATATGTCTAGAGTTCAACTTCTCTCTCTTTTCGTCTCTAAAATGGAAAAATAATTAAGCTCTTCATTGTGTGTTCCCACCACCACCACCATGCAAACGAGAATTTAAAATCTTATCTATATGGTTCTGGGGTATTTAGAAGATCTTTGTAATGGAAGTAGGTTACCTTCTGTCTTATTGAATGCTTGCAGCCATTTCTGTATTACCTTTAAGTAAAACTTTACTCGCATGGGATATAGAAGAGATTGTCCGATGATTTCCATAGTCCATTGGGTCACCTCTCTTTGGAATGAGCACAAATATGGATATCTTCCAATTAGTTGGCCAGATGGTTGTCTTCCAAATTTCTTGGCAGAGATAAGTGAGTGCCTCCTGTTGAAAGATTTCAATTTTTATTCCATCAAATTCCTGGTGCCTTGTTCTTTGCCACTTCCTTCAATGCACCTTAGACTTCCTCCTTCAGTATCATGGTTCTTGATCATATGCTACCTCTTGAAATGGTTGGACATTAACCATTTCCTTTTGGTACAGTGACTCTGTGTGTTCCTTCCATCCTCTCTTGATGCTTTCTACATCATTCAATAATTTGCCCAGAGAATCTTTCAATAACGTAAGTCAAGACTTGAATTTTTTCTTCAGTTCCACCAGCTTGAGAAATGCTGTGTGTGTTCTTCCTTTTTGGTTTTCTGA
>NW_006408857.1:2035386-2042220 GCF_000296735.1 Chrysochloris asiatica | reverse complement strand
CATACTTTGGACATATTGTCAGGAGGGACCAGTCGCTGGAGAAGGATATCATGTTTGGTAAGGTGGAGGGTCAGAGAAAAAGAGGAAAACCCCCAACGAGATGGATTGGCCAAGTGGCAGCATTGATGGACTCAAGCATGGCAACAGTAGTGAGGTTGGCCCTGGACCAAGCAGTTGTGCATAGGGTCACTATGAGTTGGCACCAACTCGATGACACTTAACAATAACAACAAATACCATTTCTGGTAGACTGAGGACAAAGAATTAGAACTGAAATTTGACAGTTCCCAAGTCTTATTCCTAAAAAGGATATGCTTATAAGTTAAAGTGATGGTGTCCTGGTGTGGCACTGGAGGATAAAGCACTGTTCTGCAAGATCAGTTTGAACCACAAAGTCGGTGGTTCAAACTCACCACTTGCTCCTTGGAAATCCTGTACAGGGTTGCTATGAGTTGGAACTGACACAAACACACTTACCAACAACAACAGAAGTTGAAGGGGAATTAAAAGTAAAAGACCCCATTATTACTAATTATATTTTCTATGAGATTGCATATGCAAATCATTTTTTAATGAAGTCTTTAAATAAAATAATGAAATCTCTTATCACAGAGCTTAATAGATATTAGGCAATTTGTGAATATTTTCTTTCATTGATTAACATATATAAGTGTAAATTTCCATAAATGCCAGTTCCTCTACTTCCTTAACACATTAATCAGACACCTTGCAGACATACTAAAACTTAATTTCATTTTGATCCATATAGTTCTCTCCTGAAGTGATTAGATATACATGAAACACTGTATGTATATAAAAGATACATGAAGAGTTGGTTATCACTCACAAAACTGGGAGAAGTATGAGGTAGCTGCCAGTGTTGCTAAGATAACACTGTCTAGTGTTTTCTCATTTCTTAGTTTATTGAATTGAAATTTTTTCTTGACTTGATCATGCAAGAAGCCCTGCAAGGGGTGATTTCTTAACCCTTTGTCTATTAACCCAGACTGACACATGTAGGTAGGCACCATCCAATTAGTTCTAACTCATAGCAACCCTATGCACAACAGAATGAAACACTGTCTGGTCCTGCGCCAGCCTCACAGTTATGCTGGAACCCATTGTTTCTGCCACTGTGTCAGTCCTTCTCATTGACAGCCTTCCCCTTTACAATGACCTTCCACTTTACCGTGCATGGTGTCCTTCTCCAGAGACTGGCCCCTCCTGACAACATGTCCATAGAATGAGAGATGAAGTCTTGCCATCCCCACTTCTAAGAAGCATTCTGGCTGTACTTCTTCCAAGACAGAGTAGCTTGTTCTTCTAGCAGACCATAGTACTTTCAAAATTCCTCACCAACTCCATAATCCAAATGCATCAATTTTTCTCTGGTCTTGTTTATTCATTGTCTGTGAATAACATCAATTGCTCATATACAAATTCAGGCTGAAGCTGAAAAACTTTAAAACAAGTCCTCAAAAGCCAAAATACCCTACCTGAATTTAGAGACCATTTCTAGAACAGATTTGATTCATCAGACCCTAATGACTGATGGAGTTGTGTAATGACATGAAGAAAGCAAAGTTTCATTAAAAAGTCTGGAAAGAACGAAAATACCAAAGGGATGTCAGAAGATGCTCTGAAACTTGCTCTTGAACATACAGAAGCTAAAGCCACTGGAAAAAACTGAGGAAGTAAAAGAGCTGAACAGAAAAGTTCAAGAAGATACAGTCAAGTACTATAAAGAAATGCTCAAAGACCTGAAGTTAGAAAACCAAAAGAGAATAACATGCTTAGTATTTCTCAAGCTTAAATAAGTGAAGAAACAATGCAAGCCTTGGGTAGCAATTTTGAAGGACTCAATGGGCAATGGAGTTCTAGTGTGGCACCGTAGGATAAGCACTCAACCTCAAGGTTGGTTTGAACTGCAAGGTCAGTGGTTCAAACTCACCAGCTGTTCCTCGGAAAAGCTATACAGAGTCACTATAAATTGGAACCATACAACAACAATATACATACAACCATACAACAATAACAATATGGGCAAAATACTGAATGATGCAGAAGTATTAAACTAAAATGGAAGGAATACACAGTCACTGTACCAAAAAGAAAAGGTCAATGTCCAATCATTTCTTGAGATATTATATGATCAGGAAGAGATGGTATTGAAGCTGCACTGAAGACATTGGCCCAAAAAAAAAAAAAAAAAAAGGTTCCAGGAATTGATTGAATATAATTTGATATGGTTCAACAAACTGATGCAAAGTTGGAAGGCACTCACTCATCTATGCCAAGATATATGGAAGGCAACTACCTGGCTAACTGAAAGAGAATCACATTTGTGCCAATTCCAATGAAAGGTGGTCCAATAGAATATGGAAATAATTTAACAATATCATTAATATCACAAGTAAGTAAAAGAATTCAAAAAGAGTTGCAGCATTACATTGACAGGGAGCTAGCAGAAATCCAAGCTCAATTCAGAAGAAGTTGTAGAACAAGGAATACCATTGCTGACATTGATGGATCTTGTCTGAAAGCAGAGAATACCAAAAGAATGTTTACTTGTGTTTCTACTTCATAACAAACTACGAATAACATTGCAAATAATAGCAATTCCAAAACATTTACGAGAGTGAGTCAAAATTTATCTGCACTCTGGTTATATTAAAACACCCATCCACGTCCACAGCTGATGACAACATTGAGCATGCACATGAAATAATTCTATTGAATAAATGAGTAACAGTGGATCATGTGGCAAATCATTTGCAAATCAGCCATGGCTCTGTCTATGAAATAATCCATGACACACGGCTCTCTGACAACTCATGAATTCATCACTGCAAGCCTGAGAGTGAATGGCAGAGTATAGAAATGGAAACATCCAAGAGTCACCTCTGATAAAGAAGTGAAGACAGCGGTGCATTCATGGTCTGCACCTAAGCCTAAAACATTTTTTAATAAGGGAATATGAAAGCTTGTTGACAGATAGACACAGTGTATTGAAAAGCAAGATTAGGTGGAAAATGATGTATTTATTTTTTCTAAAAGTTGATTAAAAGAAATGCTACAGTCAGAGTGTGAATAATTTTTTACTCATCCTCATAATTGTGCTCATGAGGAACCTGTACATAGACCAAGAGGCAGTTGTTCAAACAGAACGAGGGGTTACTAAATGGTTTTAAATCAGAAAGGCCGTGCATCAGGGTTATATCCTTTCACCATACTTATTCAATCTGTATGTTCAGCAAATAATCTAAGAAACAGAATTATATAAAGAAGAATTTGGCATCTGCACTGGGGGAAGACTTATTTACAACTTGTGATATAGAGATGCTACAATCTTCCTTGCTAAAAGTTAAGAGGACTTGAAATACTTACTGATCGAGATCAAAGACTGCAAACTTCAGTATGGATTGTACTTTAATGCAAAGAAAACAAAAATCTTCACACTTGGATTGATAACATCAGTAATACCAGAGAAACGGTTGAAGTTGCCAAAGACTTCAATTTGCTTGGTTCCACAATCAAATCTCATGGAAGCAGCAGTCAAGAAATCAAAAGGCATATTACATTAGGCAAATCTGCTGCAAAAGACCTCTTTAAAATGCTCAAGAGAAAAGAGGTCAGTTTGAGGATTAAAATGCACTTGTCCCAAGCCATGGTATTTTCAATTGCCTTATATGCATTTGAACACTGGACAATGTATAAGCAAGATTGGAAAAGGATCAATGTTACTTGAATTATGGTGTTCCAAAGAATATTGAAAGTACCATGGGCTGACAGAAGAATAAACAAATCTTTCTTGAAAGAAGTACAGTCAGAATGCTCCTTAGAAGAAAGAATGGGGAGACTTCATCTCTTGTTCCTTGGATCTGTTGTCAGGAGGGACCAGTCTCTGGAGAAAGACATCATGCTTGGTAAAGTGGAGGGTCAGTGAAAAAGAGGAAGTCCTCAATGAGATGGATTGACAGACGGCAGAGCAATGGACTCAAACAAAACAATGGTGAAGATGGCACAGGACCAGGCAGTATTTTCCCTGCTGTAAATAGATGTGGTTGCTATGAGTCAGAACCAACATGGCATCTCACAACAACAATAAAAGTTTGTTGATCCCTTAAGAGGGAATAGTTAACAAGTTTAATGAAGGGTCATATAGTATATCACCAAACCAAACAAGTTTCTGTTGACTCAATTCCAACTCAAGGCAGTCCCATGAGTGTCAAAGTAGAACTGTATTCTATAGGGTTTTCACCACTATGCCTTTTCACAAGTAGTTCACTAGGCCTCTCCTCCAAGGAGCTTCTGGTGGTGGTGAGGAGGTGGTTTTAGATGCTGTCGAGTTGGTTCCAAGTCATAGTGACCCTATGCACAACAGAAGGAAAACTGCCCCATCTTCTATAGGGGGGTTCAAATTGGCAAGCTTTCAATTAGTAGCCTACTGTTTCACCATTTTAGCCACACAGGAGCCCAAGAAGGGATATACCTGTGAAATATCTGAGAAAAGTTGCACTTCAGGAAAGGTAAGCATCCACCAATGAAAAGGTGGATGCCACCAAAACTCTATTTCCCCAGCTTCACCATTTTGCTAAGAAATAATCCTAGACCAATATCATGGCTACATACCTGCTACTTTTCTCTGGCTTACCAGAAAAACAAAGCATACAGTATTGCTTGGAAATCAAGTACCAACACTGGAATTCATCATTTCTTAGATAGAATAGGTCTACTTACCTCCAACTCAGCTGCCACCATCTCTATGTCCACCATCACCCTAAAGGCAAAGGGATCATTTCATTATTCAGATCAGATCATTTCACATCTTGCTCTCTTATTAAAGTCCACAGGTCCCAACAGAAGTCTGCAAGGCTCTCTATGACCTAGTTTCTTTGGAATTCACCAGCTGCATCTCACACAAAGCCCACCCCCCCCCCCCACCCCACCCCCACACACACTCATTACACTGCACCAGTCTGGCTTCTGCCAGTTCTGGAAGGCATCCTGTTCCTCAGACCCTTGCATTTGCAGCTCTTTCTATCTGGAATGGTTTTCCCAGCCCCTGACTATAGCATATTTATTGCCTAGTTCTCAGTTTAAATTTAAGTTAGTTCCTTAGGGGAAAGTCCTTACTCACCATACCAAACTAGGTTTGGACCCCATCACACAGTGTAACAACACCCTGTGCTGTTTCTTCTGTTCCACTTTCAAAATTTGCAAAAAAAAAAATTAATTAATCATGTAATGGTTGTCTGTCTATGCCCTACATTCTATTGTCCATGAGGGGATTTAGCATGTCTCTCTTATTTATTACCATATTCCCAGATACTGATATCGTGTCTTATATGTAGTAGGTAGTAAATATTTGCTGAACTGATGAATAAAGTTGCAGGGTCTCCATGGAGATGTTTCCCAAGTCATATTTCCAGCAGATGTGGAGGTCATTGGGAAGCGGCAGTGAGAGTTATAGTTATCTCTTTTCTGACAATAAATGCCCTAGAGGAGATGGAAGTCGATGGTGGTTTTTATGATTGTAGAATAGAAAATAGCTTGCTTTCACTGAGGCAGATGGTCCATAAACAATGCTTCAGTAGTAAAATAGAGTTTCTGACTTATGTTGATCAAGGAATATTAGAAAAGTTATATATGGGACTCAGTTCAGTCCTACATCATAATAAACAAACTGTTTTCAATAATTAATGCAAATCAGTATTTCTTTCTTTCATTCTACAGTATTTTGATTCTCTATGTCATCTTGGAAAGTAGGCTGACATAGTCTAGTAGAGCATTCCCTTGTTTATGTCTCCTTTACCCTTTCTGGTTTTGTCTTCCTCTGTTTAGCCCCTTGTATTTTCCACAACAAACATCTAAATTGTATAGATTCAATGTTGAGAAAAGAAGTCCAAGGTGCATTGAAGGAATTGACAAAGAACATTTTTTTATTCTTTATTTGGTCAAGGCTGACTTTCACCTCCCCACAAACAACCAAAGAATGTGAATGACCTTACTATACAAACAATGAGCTATTGACTTGAATCATTCTGAGTGCAAATATGAACTTAGTAGAAAAAAATTCAAGTCACTGAGAAAACACTAAACAATACACAGGACAGGTAAGAACAATAAGTGAATAAATAAGCTTACATTTTATAGTGGGTTATCATTTACTAAACCCTTTAACATCCCATCTCTCTTGACCCTGTGCTCAATCACAGCAACACAGAAAGATTTGCTGGTGAGAAAAATGAGCCAGAGTATTTCTGGTTCAAGGTCACATAGTTAATAAAGAGAATACAAGGCCAAAGTCTACATTTTTCTACTTCAGTAGGCCTTTGTAGTTGTCTTCCAAATTTCTTGGCAGAGATGAGTGAGTGCCTCCAGTGCCACCTCACTTTCTTGAAAGATTTCAGTTTGTATTCCATCAATTTCTGGAGCCTTGTTCTTTGCCAATGCCTTCAATGCACCTTGGGCTGATTGAACCTTGGGCTGATCATATGCTACCTCTTGAAACAGTTGAACATCGACCATTTCCTTTGTGTATTCCTTCCATCTTCTTTTGATGCTTTCTGCATCATTCAATACTTTGCCCAGAGAATCCTTCAATAATGAAAGTCGAAGCTTGAATTTTTTCTTCAGTTTCCTCAGCTTGAGAAATGCTGAGTGTGTTCTTCCCTTTTGGTTTTCTGACTCCAGATCTTTGCACATTTCATTGTAATATTTGACTTTGTCTTCTCAAGCTGACCTTTCAGATTTTCTGTTCAGCTCTTAAACCTCCTCATTTCTTACCTTTGCTTCGGCATCTCTATGCTAGAGAGCAAGTTTCAGTGTCTT
>NW_006408857.1:2018780-2034524 GCF_000296735.1 Chrysochloris asiatica | reverse complement strand
AAAGAGGAAGACCCCCAGTGAGATGGATTGGAAAAGTGGCAGCATCAGGGAGCTCAAGTGTGGCAACAACTGTGAGGTTAGTCCAGGACAAGGCTGGGTTTCACTCTGTTGTGCATCGGATTGCTATCAGTCAGTGCCGACTCAATGGCACCTAACAACAACAGCAAAAGGCCTTTGTAACTGTGAGATCTGGTTCATGTGTTAAGGAGACAAGCCAAAGCACAGAGGATCTTTCACAGGAACTTCTGAATTGATGAAACTCAGGTCTTAGACTGCTTGGGAAACCTTCATCCTGCTGAAAGCTTTCTTCAGAGCCCCCTTCACTTCCTTGTTTCTGAGGCTGTAGACCATTGGGTTCAGCATGGGGATGACCATAGTGTAAAACACAGACACAATCTTGTCTTCCCCGAGGGCTGAGCCCATGTTACCTTTCAGGTACATGAATATGAGAGTTCCAAAGAAAAGAGCCACTGCAGTCATATGAGAAGCACAAGTGGAGAAGGTTTTGGCTTTGCCACCTGCTGTACGGATCCTCAGAATAGCCCTGATGATGAATAGGTAGGAGATAAGAATCACTGAAATGCTGGTTGTGATGACAAAAAAAGCTAAGAGGTAGATCACTAGCTCCCGTGGCTTGGTCTCATTACAGGCAAGCTTCAGGAGGGGTGGCAAGTCACAAAAGAAGAAATCCACGTGATTGGACTTACAGAAAGAGAGGGAAAACGTACACCCAGTGCGTATCACAGAATTAGCCATTGCACCACTATAGGCCCCGGCCACCAGCCCGAGGCGGGTCTTTGGTGTCATGGCTGCAGCATAGAGGAGAGGGTTACACACAGCCACATAGCGGTCATAGGCCATCACAGCCAAGAGAAAACATTCAGTACTAGCATAAAGTGTGAAAAAGAAGAACTGGGCGGCGCAGCACTCAAAGGAGATGACTGTCTTTTCAGTTCCTAAGGTTTTAAGCAACTGAGGGATAATTACAGTGGAATAGCAGATGTCCAGGAAAGAAAGGTGGCTGAGGAAGAAGTACATGGGAGTCTGGAGATGAGGGTCACTCTGAATCAGTAGGATCATGCCCAGGTTGCCCCCAATGGTGGTGAGGTAAAGAATCAGAAACACGAAGAAGAGGCCCAGCTGAAGCTCTGGCCGTAGCTGGAATCCCACCAGAACAAAGTCTGTCACCACAGTGTTGTTCTCTGCCATTAAGCCAAGGTCACCTGCTGAAACAAAAAATAAAATAAAATCTCATATAACTAAAGGTGAACATAGCTTGATTTGATCATTGCACTGGGTTGAATAGTGTACCCAAAATTTCATGTCCACCCAAATCTAAGACTATGACCTTATCTGGAAATAGGGTCTTGGCAGATGTGATTAATTAAAATGACATCATATTGGATCTTAAGGTGGGTCCTGAACCCAGTTTCCTTATAAGAAGAGACCCAAAGAGAATACCATGTGAATATAGAGGCAAAGATTGAAGTGATGGGTCTACACGCCAAGGAACACCAAGGATTGCTGGCCATCACCAAAAGCTAGGAAGAAGCAAGGAACATACCTTCCCTCCATCTATAAAGACCCCTACCCTGCCAACACCTTGATTCTAGATTGTGAGAGAATGAATTTCCATTGTTTAAAGACATTTGTTGCTGTAATCCTAGGAAACTAATAGACTCAGTAAGGAAAATAATCTTTTAGATTTTTAGAACCCTAAATGTTTTGATCTTTTAGAAATCCATTGGAAGCACATATTGTTAATTCCATATTCAAGATAAGAATATGATGATCAAAGAGGTGAGGCAACTTGTTCAAGATTTTGTAATTAGTAAAGAGGCAAAATCAGGGCTAGAATCCAGTTCCCTATGCACATCCAAGCTTCTGACAGATCCAGAATTGGAGACCCTCTATCAATCCCACTGTGGAACCAGAAATCACTACTTTGTGGGAAGAACAAAGTATTCAGGACATGGACTAGATTCAAATCCCTTAAGATCTTCGGAGCATTAGTGGTTCTGTGTGTAAGATGTTGGGTGGGAGGGAGACCTTGGTCAAGTTCATTAACCTTTCTTGACCTCAGCTTTAGTGTTGGTTAAATGAGGATTACAATGCCAGCATTGCAATATTATTATGAAGGATACAAATTACATCATGTGCCTAACACACTTGGAATTATTTTTTCTAAATTCTTGGTCAAAGTGAGACATTCAGGAATCTTCTCACCTCCAAGTTCAGAACCCCTTGGAATCCCAAAATTGGGGGTTGTTCTTGATGTACATGTGAGCAGAATGGGAAATGGGATGCAAGTCAGAGAGCCCTGAAGAGCAAGACCTGCTAGTACTTTTACAATTCCTGATAATGTACAACCTGTCGCCTGCAAAGTCACTTCCTCTCTGTTTCTGCCAAGTACTATGGTCTGGTTTCCAAGTTCTCTCATTCCAAAGTACCTGTCCCATTTTTTTAAATGCCAGATCATTATCAATCAGTGAGACACAAGAATCAAGCCACTCTGGAATCAACTTGCAAAGCTCATTAAAGGGGAAAGCCATCACACTGAGTTTAGAATTCTAATACAGATGGGGTTCTTGCCAGATATTTGGACAATCTTATATCTGTGCTTTGGATGCTGATGATTTGGGGTCACAGAAATACTGAATGTGGACTTCAAGGGTGATTCTTCTTGTCCTCCATTCATCCTGAAACAAAAACTGAATTTAAGAAAGATCTCACAGGATTTCAGATAAATATGAAAATTGTGATCAATGTTTGGCAAAAACTACTGCATTGAAAAAATAAAGGTCAGTACCTGGTGCTTTTCACCAACTGAATTCCTGTTAATGCATATAGCTAGGGTTTTCGTTTCCTATGCCAAAGGTTAAATCTTCTTCTGATCTTCTCCCAAAAGACTGAGTTGCTGTGTTCTAAGAGGAGTTATCTAGGCATTGTAGAATAAGAACTAAACTGCTAACAGTAAGGTCAGTTGAAACCCATCAGCTGCTCCTTGGGAGAAAGATGAGGATTTCAGCCCTGTATAGATTTACAGCCTTGGAACCCTTACACTGGGTCACTATACAAGTTGGAATTGACTGGATGGCAGTGGAGTTGGTTTGGTTTTGGAGTTGTCCTGATTTTTTAGTGCTGCAATGGCAGAAATACCAAAAGTGGGTTACTTTCCCAATAAACAGTTAATGTTCTCACAGTTTAGAAATCTCAATTGAGGGCACCGGTGCAATGCGAAGGCTTTCTTTTTCTCTGTCGAGTCTGGGGGAAGGGTCTTGTCTCTCCAGCATCAATTCTCTGGCTCCTTGATAATTTTCATGTGGCGTGACATCTATCTTCCCCCATCTCTGCTCCCTGGCTTCCTTCTTTCATCTGCTCTTAATATCTCAGAAGAGATTGAATCAAAACATACTTTCTCACTCTCATAGCAAAGAAACCCCATTTCTAAATGGAATTACAGTTACAGGTATAGGGTTTAGGATTTACAACATATATTGGAGAGGGGGTACAATTCAAACTATAATTCATATAAATTATCCTGACTGAAGAAAAATAAATGAAGTTGTACGTATTTATTTGCTCAATGAGAATCCACTGAGAACGGCCGATGCACCAGGTGCTCTTTTGGTTGCTTAGGAACAAAACAGAGATCCCTGCCCTCAGGGAGCTGTCATTCTAGCAGAGGACCAGTCGTATACAATATGTGTTCAAATGTTTTAAATGGTAGAAAGTAATAAGTGCTGTGAAACAATACAACAAGGTATAGAGACTCAGAGTGATCCTGTGTGTTATAGAGGAGAGCTGCACTCTGTAGGGTTTTCTTGGCTGTGGTATTTATGGAAGTGGATGACCAGGTCTCTCTTTCATGCTGCTATTGGGTTGGCTAAAATACACACATCTTTAGATTAATAGCTAAGCGCAAACTGTGCCATCTAGGGACCTGAAACAGAGGGAGTTTATCAATTAAATCGAATTGTCAAGGCAGGTTCATTGAAAAGAAAGATGGGAATCTGCTAACTATTCCCATTTTTTACACACATAATTTATTTACAAACAATAGAAAATAAAGGTGTAAATCCTTAGCAATGGACCACTCCTCCATATATTATCAAATATACAGTATCCTTCATGGGCTTGTGGAAAACATTCATGAGAGAAATCCCTGATGTGCTACGTACAGGTAGAAAGGTAAAGCTGAAATCCCAGTAATAAAGAACAGTGGCTAAGAAAATGCTAATAAAATATAGTATTTTCCACCTGAGTCATAAATATCTTCAAGCTCAGTGTTTTCTATTGCACTGGCCAGTTTCTGAATTATCTAGCTTAAACACCCATTCCTCCTTTATTGGCATGGCTAGATTCCAAAGACCAGTTCATTATACAAACTTGACATTCAAGCAAACATTGAGGGTGATCAGATCAGATCACAGTGGAGGATGACTGTATCACAACATAACTGCCAAATTACATCATTACATAACTGCCAAACCACTGGGAATCATGACCAAATCAAGTGACAAGTTGGCATATAACCTAAATGATCACAATCAATGTTACTCTTGCCTTGCACTTCAGCAGTTGCTACTACTAGACCTACATCATTAATGTTAAAGTCAGATAGTAGATTTTTACTACTGTCCTAAATGCAAAATGTCAAATAACTAGATAGTGTTGTTGTTGTTGTTAAGTGCCATCGAGTCAGTTCATACTCATTGCAACCCTATATAGGGTTTCCAAGGAGCAGCTGGTGGGTTTTTAATGGCTTGCCTTGTGGTTCAAAGTCCAGTGCTGATCCTACAGCGCCACACCCAGATAGAGACTGGTGGAAACCCCAAGACTAGGACTCTTAGTCACCATTCAGGTCTGGAAATGAACTCACCTTTGTGACTCAATTTTCTGCTAAGTAATAAGTCTATAAGGGGAGCAATATTAGGGAGACATGCGATATTAGGGAGATACGGAGTCCTAGTATGGTGCTGTGGGTTAATGCCCTGGACTGCAAAGTCTATTTGAACTGCAAGGTCAGTGGTTCAAGCTCACCAGTAACTCCTAGGAAACCCTATACAGGGTCACTATGAGTCAGAACTAACTCAGTGGCACTTAACAACAACAACAATGCACGCCTTAGAATAATCAACCAACTGAGATCAAAAGAGCAGTATTTACCCAAGGAAAAAGTTTAGAAGGATTCTTGTTGTTGTTAAGTGCTTTTGAGTGATTCCGACCCATAACAACCCTGTATGGGGTTTCCAAGGAGCAGTTGGTGAACTTGAACCACCGACCTTGCAGTTCAAATGACTTTACAGTCTGACGCATTAGCCCACAGTGCCACAGGAGGAGACATGGAAACAGGGAACCCAGAGAGAAGTGGAATAAGTGGTGTTACATGTGGGGATTGCAATGAATTATGCAAAACAAAGTGTTGAATGGAAAACGAATCTGCTCTGAAACTTTCATCCAATTCACAATAAAAAGTTTAAAGAAAAAACAAAAAAATAGCTATAGCTATAGGTGTGGTTTACTTTTCTCATTGTATCAAAATTGTTATCTCAATTACTGAATCACTGAATAAATCTTAGTTCTTGAAAAATAAAATAAAATAAAATGGGTTGTGAAGACAGTCAGAATTTCCTTTTCTAAACCAGGCTCAGTCATTTCTATTTGTGGGAACATGAGCAAGTTCCTTGATTTCTAGAGTCCCCATTTTGCCATCTATGTAATAAGAATAACAATACTGACCTCACTGCTATATTGTGAGAAATAAGCAGATACCTCATGGAAGCTCAGCATTGTGTCTAGCACAGAGTAAGCACTGAAGGCATTTAATGGCCACTAAAATGATTTTCAACCACTAAGATATTCTGTCATCCAGAAATTTAATGACGTTCATTTTATGGCTAAGTAAAATGAAGCTCAAAGTGATTAAACCACTTTCCCAAGACCACATAGTTAATAAACGGTACCAGGACTCCTGACTCCAAATGCACTGTGCTTTCTACTAACTTACCCCTATATCCCGGGGAACGCTGTGGCTCTGTAGAATAATCACTGGACTGTAAACAACAAGATCAGCGGTTCAAGGCTCATCTTTATGGGAGAAAGACGAGGCTTTCTGCGAAGATATACAGCCTCAGAAGCCCTTTGCAGGGTTGCTATGAGTCAGAACCAACTTGACAGCACTTAACAACAACAACCCCATGGCCCATCCATGTGGCCCAGGAAGTGGGATTGTAACCCAGCTAATGCTGCCCCAGCAAGGGAGGTGCAAGTCAGGGGATGCCTTCATTCCATCACTCCTCTGGATTTTTCTTTGTCATGGTGGGGGCACTACAAAGGATATCGAGGGTCAATTCAGTTAATCATGATGGGTCAGGGAGAGAATACAACGAGAAAGCTGAAAATCATATCTCGAGGCCTGAATTAAAGTTCAGGGCGCTACTAATGTTCTGTGTAAACATAAGCAAATCTCTTCCTGTCTCTGAGTCTGTGTCCTCACATAAGCAGGCTGTACTAAATGACCACAGTTCTATGAGTTTCAGGAGTTGCAAACAGTTAACATACTCTATTGACAATCAAAAAATTAGAAGTTCAAGTAAATCCAGAGGCATCTCAGAAAAAAGGCCTAGCGATCTACTTCCAAAGATTAGCTATGGAGCACAGTTCTCTCCTGACACTCATGGGATCACCTTGAGTTGGGATCAACTAGATGGCAGCTGATGATGGTGGAATTAGGAGATCATTGACATGAAGAAAGAAACCACTTCATACTTTCTCATTTATTTATCAAAACAATCCAACACAAGACATATTATTAGTACCCTATGTATAGATTGGAGTCCTTGTGTGGTGCTGTGGGTTAATGCGCCAGACTGCAAAGCTGTTTGAACTGCAAGGTTGATGGTTCAAGCTCACCAGCTGCTCCTCAGAAACCCTATACAGGGTTGCTGTTGGTCAGAACCGACTCAACGGCACTTAACAACAACATGTATAGACTAGGAAACAGAGGTTTGCAGAGATAAGCAACTTGGCTTAGATTTCTGGGATTTGCCCACATGCTCCCATTCATAATCCCATTGCTCATGAATATGGTAATAATGAGAGTCACCTTACAGGAGTCCTGGTGTGATGCTGTAGCATTGGACAATGAACAACAAGGTTGGTAGTTCAAACCCACCAGCTGGTCCTTGGAAACCCTATACAGAGTCACTTTAAGTCAGAACCAATTCAACAGTATTTACCACCAACAACTATTCAGCAAGCACATTTCTTAATGTCCAGGACTTTTCTAGGTAGTTTATGTGCATTACCCTCTCATACCTGAACAAAAAGGAGATGAACAGAGTTAAAGATCTTGGCAAATGACCACAATTCTGACTTGGAACAATCCTCACATACTCCTTTCTTAGTATCACCTTTATTAGTCCTGTCCTATCTGCAGGGATGGAGGGAAAGGAGACATGTAGGGCTACCATCAGACTAAAACTCTAATGAGCAGCCTGCACCCAACAAGGAACTTTTACCTCTCACACAATTTATGTTGGGAGACAAAAGTCACATGAACCAGCCTTGCTCCTGACTCCTCACTACCACTTCCTAACCTACATTGTCCTTTTCCTAAAGTTTGTCTTCATTGTTCATTTATTTTATCTTGCTGCATGTTGTGCATTTTCACAAGCCACTTTAAATCTCTTTTGGAAAGAGGCAATGATGAGTAAGTAAATACAAAATCAAATAGCCAATGCCAGGATCATCAGAATCACCAGCCCCATCAGCATCTAGAGCAATAAAACTCATTGCCAAATGGGTTCTGGAAAGCCAATGCTCTAACAATGGTTCATCCCACATCAGGCCACTCTGTGGATAATGGAAAAAGGATAAAATGGAAATGTCTAGGGAGGGCTCCAGGTCTGTGCTTCTTCGGCCAGCTCCTAGAATCATCATAAATCAAAATCCCCAGGTAGTGAGTGACCTGGGCCTCTGAGTTAAGACATGAGCATCATGGAGGAGGAGGTGTCTCCTGACTCATAATACACTTTAATGTGATTCTCCAAGAGAGACATGGAGACTCACTCTCCTTCAGAGAGACTGAAAATTTTGGCTGTCTTCCTAAGAATGGTTCCACCTTGCCTTGTGGTACATTGTCTTAATTTCTGAACTGGCCCAAAATGATCTATAATTCTAGTTAGAAGAGCCTATCAATTTCCTAGTGATTAATATTAGGGAAAATAGTAGGTCTGCAAACTCTTCAGGCAGGGAGAAGAACCAGGGAGCAGTAAGACATTAACTGAAATAATTTGACTCTGGGCAATTTAAAAAATTGATGGAGAAATATGAACAGAACACTGAAAGTTCCTTGTTTGTGAAGTCCACTAAATAGTTGGAATTGCTGGCTTTTATGGACGTACAGGAAGAAAACAAATCCTTGATGATCATGCGCCCACCAGGCTCCATGGTATTGCGCAACATCAATATTTCACATTCTCTACCATATGTTATCTGATTGTTGATCAAACACAGAAATATTTTACTTCCAAACAAGCCTCCCTGGTGGATTTTTGTAATATTACATTATCACACACACACACACACACACACACATTAGCCAATGTCTGTTCAAAGACTACAAGCACATTTTTATATCGATGGTCGACACACATAGAATACATAAGCTCATGCATTCCAAAATTGAAGGAAAAGTTCTCAAGATAGTCTGCTCTTTGAGGGTATTAATTCTTCCCAAGACCTCAACTAAGGCTCAGAAGGCTAACAGAGATAAAAGAAGAGAGAAAGCCCAGCAGGGCTCTGTGTTTAGTTGGCGCTGCCTGTCATTTAAAGCAGAGAAAACAATGGTCTGGGAGCCAAGAGGCCATTATGGATCAAACTAAACAATGTATGGGGAGATGTTTCTAAAAGTAGAGTTTGAACTTGAAAGGAATTACTGTTGCAACTGTAAGTGCTCAGAGACCAGCTTTATACATATTGTGGAAAATATACAGCCATACATCTGAAGAGTATTATGTAGCTCGGCAAAACTAATCCACTTGGATTCTCCAAGTCAGTTTTAATGTCATTAAAAAATTCTGAGGTATAAAGGTTGTGTACTGTGTCCAAGGTCATGTATTCTGTTCCATTGACTAGAGTATTCAACAAAGATTTCTAAAGGATCTGCCTGTTTGCTCTGTGCCAGGCAGTATACTTGACGCTATGTAGATAGTGATGAATTAGTATAACAAAAGACATGTAGATGACAGTGATTCTCTCCACTGCCACTAGAATCAAACTAGAATCTTCTGCTTGTATGGATTTAAAGAGGAAAAGGAAACAATGAAATGAGATATAAGGTGTTACCACTTAGAGTTTCAGAAAGGACTTAGCATGCAAATTTTGAGAATGCATTAAAGCTCATCCTATGAGCTCTGTGTTCTGGTAAGAAGAAAAAATAAAAAAAAAAACATTGGTTCCAGCCAGAAATAAAAATAGAGCCTCTATTCAAAAGCTCTATCTTTCCCTCAGAAATTTCTTGAGAAAAATTTTTATTTGATCATTTTATATTATGAGTTGAATTAAAATTCATAAGGACATAGAAAATATGCTCTGGCCAGTCTCCTTGAAAATAGCAGAAAGGCAGAACCAGCATGGTGTAAGGAACTAGAATGGTTTGAAGATCTATCAAAATAAGGTCAAATCCCAGTCTGTCAGTTATATTCTCTGAGTTCCATTTTCCATCTGCACAATGGGCATAATACTGCTTAACTCCCAGGAGTAGTGTGAGAATGAAATGCATACATTGGAAAGGCCCTCATCTGCCCAAACATGTAAATTACTTTCATAATCTCTCACTTTAGAACATTTACATCCATTATCTCATGGGATCCATCCATTTTCAGGGGAGGAAAGTGAAACTAAGAGAAGTCAATTTACTATCCAAGGGTCACAAAGCTAAGAAGAGAAGTAGCCAAAATTAGAACCAGGACTGTTTTTATCAAACCTCTCAACTCATCATGGTGGCTGCGCTGATGCCAAGGACCTTTCTGAAGATGGGAGATGTGGGAAAGAGGGGGTGGGGGCTGAAGACTACAAGGGAATTCTTGAGACCCTTTCTCACTTTGTGACCTTACAGTAAACTTAAGGTTGAAATCAAATCTTGTACACTTCTCCTTCACCAATTCCTGCTCACTCTGACCCATCTGCTCCACAGAGTGAGTATGTAGTAGATTCTTGGAACATAAGACATCTCTAAAACCTATGGTCCCACCCTTCTGCCTCATGCAAATGAAGTAGCATTACTCCCACCTCAATATTGTTGTTGTTGTTGTTAAGTGCTGTCAACTAGGTTCTGACTCATAGCAACCCTGTATGGGGTTTCCTAGAGAGGCTAGTGAATTTGAACTGTTGACCTTGTGATTCAAACCAACCTTGTGGTCCAGTGCATTATCCTATAGTGCCACACTGAATTCCCACCTAAATATAGGGAAGAGAAATCCAGTGAAGAGTGTGTTGCTCAGATCCAAACAGCCAGTGAAAAAGATGGGGATGACTAGAGCCCAAGTCTCCTGCATCTTAACAAGATGTTTTTTTGTTTGTTTGTTTCTGTTTCCTGGACTACTCCTCCTTTTAGGATGTCATTATAGCTTTTCTGATGTTCAGAGTCCTCAAGTTCTATGCATCTCAGAGAGAGATGAGAACAGATGAACTGTCCTCCTTAAAAGGGTTATTGGGAGGGGAGGAGCGTTTGTGGTGAAAGACCTATGCAGAGCTTTATAAAGCATGAACATAGACATCAGCCTTTTGACTCTGACTAGAACTCTTTCAGAGTCCTGGTGTGGTGCTGCAGGATAATGCTCTGGACTACAATGTCAGACTGAACTGCAAGGTGAGTGGTTCAAACCCACCAGCTACTAAACCCTATGCAGAGTTGCTGTGGGTCAGAACCAACTCAACAGCACTTAACAACAACAAGAACTCTTCAACCCTTGCCTCCATAGAGTTACCCCCAAATCATCACCCAGCTGGACAGTTCCTCAAGCAGAGGCCCCATCTCTGTATGCACTCACAGTGCAGCATCATGGACTCTGAGCTTCAGGGACTTATGGGCCACATCCTACCCAGGGTAGAAGTCACCTCCACAGCACCACTGACCATGATCTTTGACCTGACAGTGACCCTTTCTGATTAATCTCATTTATGGGAGCCTGAACATTTCTACTGATGGGGAAATCACCTTTCCATGAAGTAGCTCATTCTGCTTTGGAGCCTACCTGTAGCTTCCAGCTCTCTCTGTAAAGGTGGTACCATCTCATGGAATTATTGCAAATACATTCCAGATTTTTACAAATTTGCAATGGATTTTACACAAGTTGTTGCTTATTCTTTCCATTTTCTCAAAAAGTAACCTCCCTACTTTTCCATAAAGTATCACCGACCTAGAGTCCCTTGGTAGCAGAAACATGACTACTAGCCAAAAGGTCAGAGGTTCAAACCCAATAATAGGTGCCTAGGAAGACAGGCCTGGTGATCTGTTCAGAAAACCCTATGAAGGAAGCAGTTCTACTCTGCACAGATAGGTCGTCATGAATGAGAATTGCCTGTTGTTGTTAATGCCGTCAAATCAGTCTGACTCATGGTGTTTCCAAAGAGTGGCTGGTGGGTTTGAACAGCCAACCTTTCAGTTAGCAGTCCAGTGCTTCTCCTACAGCACCAATCCAGGACAACTAACCACAATAAACATCACTTACCTAGTGTCTTCTGATTGTGAACAATCCCCTGAACCAATGATGACAGGAATTATCCGTCCCATTTCATAGATAAGAAAACCAAGACCCAAAGATGTTAAGTGACTTACATCACTGCTAGAGAGAAGTGAGCCTTCGAACGTCTCGCTCTTTGTATTCCCTGGCATACCACACTTGGTTCTCCCTACTTGCTAAAGCAGCAACAAGATAAACCCATGTTACATCAGAGGAAACCAAGACTCAGGTTAACATTTGCATTTCCAATCTGAGCCAGGGTTCACTTCTCTCTGCTCAAGTATGACCACATTTACCTTTAGTAGGACCAAGGTGTCTCTCTTCCTAGTCCATAGGGATGGGTTGAGTGAGGGCAGAATGTGGTGTCTAAGTGGGGATTTGGGGGACCAGAGGATAGACATCTTCTGCACCTGGAACTTTGGAGATCAAGCATCCACAGTAGCACCACTTAATAGGCACCTGGATCTCTGCCTACGCTGGATGGGTCCTCTGCTCCAGGAAGGCAATTAGAAGACCAGGGCAGGGGGATTTGGCACTGACTGGGGTTTTCTAATCAGGCCCTAAGCTTCTAATTAAGCTTCTCTGCTTCCCAGAGGACAGACACCTTCAGAAAGGGGTCCCTGCAAGGTTAGCTTTCTCAATTCCTTCCACTCAGTGTTTGACCTGCCTGGCTGCGCCATCATAACTCAACATCATCTCAGAAATAGGGGGGTACCTCGGAGTTCTGTTCTCTGAAGAGTCATCATCAATCCAAGATGAACCTATCTAAACAATTGCTCTGGTCACAAGTGAATGGAGCACTGTGTATACATGAGTATGTGACATCCCAGACGCCTGTGTATTCATTTATCAAATAAAATGTATCACATATGAAGGGACTTCAGAAAGTTCATGGCAAAATGGAATTAAAAGGTAATGGGATCTTTCCACAAAGTTTCTGAAGCCCTCTTATATGTATAGTACTTAGAGGAAGGCCCGGCACAAATGAAACACCATACTAGTTTTATCTATGTTTAACCCACAGACTCCTCACAATGAATCCATGAGGCAGGGACTATTAACAGTCTCTTCCACCAGTGAGGAAATGAAACTCAGAGAAGTGAAATAAACACCCATGAACACACAGATAATAAGAGGAAGAGATGAGATTGGAACTGTAAAGTGCTGGCTCCAGACACTCAACAGTTGTACTTGATGCCACTTGTTATGTGCTGTCAAGTCAATTCCAACTCATAGCGATCATGGTAGAGTTTCTGAGGAGTAGCTGCTGAAGTTTGAACTGCTGACCTTGCTGTTCAAACCGACCTTGTGGTTCAGTGTGTTATCCTGCAGCGCTATACCAGGAGTTGATTACAAATACAACATATTGCGCATAGAAAATCTGGAATCAAAAATATTTTTTTAAAGGAAATGTAAGCCATTCTAATCATACCATGCAAATCAGCACCCTTGCAGGTGAAAGCACTAGAACATAACTAGCATAAGCTCTGGATGGGGTTCACATCCTACCTCTGCCTTGTGAATTTAAGTATGGTTTCCTTTAGCATTCATATAAATCACTCAGAAGTTATTCCAGAACTTTGTCTTTAGATGTTTGCAAAAAATTTTAAACTGTGATCACAGTTTATATGCCATTTTTATACTGTTCCAGTGGGATGAATTAATAGAAAATAATTTAACTGGGAGATACATGGGAGAGAGATCTATATGATACTGCAATGTCCTAGAAAGCAGTAAGGCCTCTCATTGCACCACACGTGAATGCTGGAGCCAGCAGATACCATCATGCCTTAAGAGTCTAGGGACCACAGGAAAAAAACCAAGCTAACTCCCACACTTGCCACTCAGTTGATGAAACTGCTCTCTTCCAGTGAACCACATTTGTGGAACTATCTCCAGGTTAGTCATGATAGCCTAAAGGCAAGAATTGTGGAAACCCTCCAAACTCTTGTGTTGTTGTTGTTGCTGTTAAATGCCATTGAGTTGGTTCTGACTCATAGTGACCCTGTATAGGGTATTGCATTAGGAGGCAAATCTGCTGCACAAGACCTTTTTAAAGTGTGGAAGAACAAAGATGTCAACTTGAGGACTAAGGTGCGCCTGACCCAAGCCATGGTGTTTTTAATAACCTCATATCCATGCAAAAGCTGAACAGCCAATAAGGAAGACCATAGAAGGATTGATGCTTTTGATTTATGGTGTTGGAGGAGAATATTGAAAGTGCCATGGGCTGCCAAAAGAACCAACAGATCTGTGTTGGAAGAAGTGCAGCCAGAGTGCTCCTTGGAGGCCAGGATGACCAAACTTCGTCTCTCATACTTTGGACATATTGTCAGGAGGGACCAGTTGCTGAAGAAGGATATCATGTCCGGTAAGGTGGAGGGTCAGAGAAAAAGAGGAAGACCCCCAGTGAGATGGATTGGCAAAGTGGCTGCATCAGTGGGCTCAAGCATGACAACAATAGGGACATTGGCCCAGGCTCAGGCAGTGCTTTCGTTCTGCTATGCATAAGACCACTATGAGTCGGTACTGACTTGGCAGCACCTAACAACAACAGTAAGTTTTCCAAGGATCATCTGGTGGGTTTCAACTTCTGACCTTGTGGGTTCTCAGTCCAGTGATGATCCTACAGTGCCACACCAGGAGTCCCAACTTTTGTGTAGAGGAAAGAATTCTCTAGTAGATGTAGATATATGCATAGATAAGGTTTCATATTCTTCAAATCTTTACAGTTAGCACCCATCTGTCACTTGGTGATTTGTGTGTTGCTGTAATTCGGAAAGCTGTGCACTCATCAGGGTCACTCATGGTGGAAAGGTTTCAACAGAGCATCCAGACTAAGACACCCTAGGAAGACAGACCTGATGATCTGCTTCAAAAATAAAATTGTATGGATCACAGCAGAACATTGTCTAAATCTCTTGCTTTGGACGTGTTATCAGGAGGATTCCATTGCTGGAGGAGGACTTCCTGTGTGGTGCAGTAGATGGTCAGCAAGGGAGAGAGAGACCTTTGGTGCGAAGGACGGGCACAACGGCTGCAATGATGGACTCGAACATGCCAGTGACCGTGAGAACTGCATTCTGTTGTACCTAAGGGTGCACTGACTTGGAGTCAATGGCAACTATCTATCTAGTCTTACAGATGGTAAGTTGAAAAAAAGTTATTTAATTTAGAAAGCTTATTTAAAAAGCTATATGATGAAGAATATGTACATCCCAAAGACAACAGCCAGCCATGCTCCACAGTAAATGAGGCAGCTCTACAGTATACTCTAAGTAGGAAACTTTCAGCTCAATCCCATCTTTTGCCATTGTCCATCAATGGGACTGAAGGGGATACATCATGGCATCGCGAATGTCAATACATCTGACACCACCCTCACCACCTAGGACACACCCTCTTCTTTCATGATTGGTCTGCACAGTCCCAGTCCCTAGCCTGTCCACCAGAGGATGTGTTCTGTCCTTAAACCTCTGTGGTGGTTTCAGTTCAAATCCTTGATCTCAAGGGAAACGCCTCCAGCTCTGTGTGTAAATTAGTGGCTCTTCACAACTTCACCTGTGCTAAATCCAAGAACTAAATGCAAATGTAGGGAGATGCTTGAAGTATTTGAACCCCAGGTCCTTGACATCAAAAATATCCTTAACATCTAAGTCATGCTAATGACTGATATTCTCCATTTTTCTTATTGTGAAATAAAGATATCATGACCCTAGATCTTTGTAGACATTAATGACCATTTCCTACGGGTAATTTACTAGAAGCACAGCTATGGAGAGAGGGTATTTCAAATTTTTCAAGGTCTTTCTAGATAAATTAACGAATTGATTTTATGATGCTCCCCAGAACTTACACAGAGATTATAAAAGGAAGCCTGTTTCCTAGAACTTCTGCTAATAATGACTACAACACAAATAGTTGTCTTTTAAATATTTCATGTTTATTAAGACTAGACTGTAGTTCACAGATACATTATTCTGTAACTTTTTTT
>NW_006408857.1:2008299-2017374 GCF_000296735.1 Chrysochloris asiatica | reverse complement strand
TTCAATGCACTTTGGACTTCCTCCCTGAGTATCATGGCTCTTGTTCATATGGTACTTCTTGAAATGGTTGAACATTAACCATTTCCTTTTAGTACAATGACTCTGTGTATTCCTTCCATCTTTTCTTGATGCATTCTGCATCATTCAATACTCTTTACTCTTTAAATAGATTTTTTTAGAGACGCTTACAATTTACAGAAAATTTTAGAGAGTTTCCATATAAACCAACTCTAGTCAGCACATTGTTTCTCCTATAATTAACATCTTGAATTCATGTTGTAAGGAACCCTGGTGGCACAGTGGTTAAGCACTTAGCTGCTAATCCAAAGTGGTTGGTGTTGTACTTAGGTGTCTTCAAGTCAGTTCCGAATCACAGTGACCCTACGCACACCAGAACAAAAGGCTGCTCTGTCCTGAACAATCCTCTCAGTTGTAGTGCTTGAGTCCATTGCTGCTGCTTCTGTGCCAATCTATCGAGCTGGGAATTTTTCTCTGTTTCTCTGACACTCCGCTCTACCAATCATGATGTATTTCGCTAGGGACTGGTCCCTCCTGATAACATATCTGAAGTATAGAAGATCAAGTCTCACCACCCTAACTTCTGAAGGGCATTCTGGCTGGACTTCTTCCAACACAGATTTGTTAGTTCTTCTGAAAGTCCATGGAACCTTCAATATTCTTCTCCAACACCACAAATCAAATGCATCCATTCTTCTACAATCTTCCTTACTCATTGTACAACTTTCAGATGCTTATGAGACAATTGGAAATACCGTGTCTTGGGTCAGGCTCACCTTAGTCCTCAAACTGGTATCTTTACTTTTGAATCCTTTAAAGAGGTATTGTACGTAAGATTTGCCTAATGCAATGAATGCACTGTTTGAGTTCTTGGCTGCTGTTTGATGAGTGTGGATTGTGGATCCCAGCAAAATGAAGTCATTGATAACTTCAATCTTTTCTCTTAGCAAGATGTTATTTATTGATCCAGTGGTGAAGATTTTTGTTTTCTTTCCACTGAAGTGCAACCCATACTGAAGGTTGTGGTCTTTGATCTTCATTAGTAAATATTTTAAGTCTTCTTTGCTTTCAGCAAACAAGGTCGTATCATCTGCTTATCAAAGGCTGTTAATGAATTTTCCTCCAATCCTGACACATCCTTCGTCATATAATTAGATTTCTCAGATTGTTTGCTCAGTGTACAGATTAAGTATGGTGAAAGAATACAATGCTAGAGCACCCCTTCCCAATATTAAATCATTTAGTGTCCCCCTGTTCTGTTTAACTGCTGCTTGGTCTATGTATAAGTTTCTCTTGAGCACAATTAAATGTTCTGGAGTGCTCATTTTTTGCAATGCTACCCATAGCTTGTCGTGATCCACACAGTCAAAAGCCTTTGCATAGTCAATAAAGTACAAGTGAATATCTCTCTGGAATTCTCTGCTTTTATACATTCAAACTTCGTACACTCCGTCTTCTGATTTTAACAGATATTTACCGTTGTTTCGCCTCATTTTGTTACACCCCATCAGCACATGAAGGTCCCAAAAGGTTTACTCCATTTGCATCATTAAAGTCAACTCTACTGTGAGGAGGCAGCTCTTCCCCAGTTGTATTTTGAGTGTCTTCCAACCTGAGGGGCTTATGTTCTGGTTTTATATCGGACAATATGCTTGTACTATTCATAACATTTTCGGCTTCCAGCACTGTATCTGACAATGTTTTGCTGCTATTCAAAACAATTTCAGTCGCTTAACATTCAGAAATCTGCCTCTCCTTCCTAGTCTGGAAACTTTGCTAAAAACTGTCCACTGTGGTGTTCCTTCTGGTATGTAAAATATCTGCGACATAGCTTCCAGCATCACAGCAACACACAAGCCACCACAGTCAGACAAACTGAAAGAAAAGTGTTGGATCCAAAGGTTGGTGGTTTGGAATCCTAGTCAATTCATGGAAGATATATGTGGCAAACTGCTTCTTTCATGATTTACATTCTTGGAACCCTATGAGGCAGTTCCACTCTATCCTAGTGTGACACCATGAGTTGAAATGCACTGGAGTTTTTGGTTAATTCGTGTGATACATTTATTAGAACTGATGAATCAATACTGATACACTATGATTAGCTGAAATCCATAGTTTACATTAAGTTTTGCTCTTTGTGTTATGCTGTCTTATGGGTTTTGACAAAGGCATAAAGATGTATGTCCATCATTACTATAGCCTACAGAATAGTTTCACTACCTAACTGCCCTGTGCTCCATTATTCTTGACAAAGGCATAAAGGCGTGTGTCCATCATTACTGTAGCCTACAGAATAGTTTCACTACCTAACTGCCCTGTGCTCCATTATTCACCCCACCCCTACCTAAGCTCCATGAACCTGCTGATCTTTTCTCTATATTCTGCCTTTTTCAGAATGTCACATCATTGGAATCATACAGTCTGTAGGTTTTTCAGATTGATATCTTTCACTTAGCAATATGCATTTAAGGGTCCTCCGTGTCTCTTTTGAGCTTGATGCTTCCATTCTTTTTATTATTAAATAATACCCATTATATCAATGTATACATCATTTTATTTTTCTCCTCCATTATTAAAGGACCTCTTGATTGCTTCCAGTATGGGGTGATTATGAGCAATGGTAGAGTCCTGGTGTGGTGCTATAGGATAAGCACAGGACACCTAACCACAAGGTCAGAAGTTCAAGCCCACCATCCACTCCTCAGAGACCCTATACAGGGTTTCTATGAGTGGAAACCAACTAAAGGACACTTAACAACAACATGGGTAATGATACTATAAGTATTAATGTGCAGGTTTTTATGCCAACATATATTTTCAAGTCATTTGAGTAACTTGTTATTGTTGTCAAGTGCCATTGAGTCCGTTTCGACTCAAAGCAACCCTGTATAGGGTTTCTGAGGCTTTAAATCTTCACAGGAGCAGAAAGCCTCCTCTTTCTCCCACAGAACGGTTGGCAGACTCAAAGCGCAGACCATGGTTTGCAGTGCAGTGCTCGTTGTATGGAGCCACCACACTCCCATCTTTCCCATTATACTGTAAGTATTTGAATAACTCTTCATTGTTGTTGTTAGGTACCATCGAATTGGCACCGACTCATAGAGACCCTATGCACAGCAGAATGAAACACTGCCCAGTCCTGGGCCAGCCTCACAATTGTTGCCATGCTTAACCCCATTGATTCTGCCACTTGGCCAATCCATCTCACTGGGGATCTTCTTCTTTTTCTCTGACCCTCCACCTTACCAAACATGATATCCTTCTCCAGCGACTGGTCCTTCCTGACAATATGTCTGACGTATGAGAGATGAAGTTTGGCCATCCTGGTTTCCAAGGAGCACTCTGGCTGCACTTCTTCCAACACAGATCTGTCAGTTCTTTTGGCAGCCATGATACTTTTAATATTCTCCACCAACAACATAACTCAAAATCATTAATTCTTCTACAGTCTTCCTTATTCATTGCCCAGCTTTAGCATGCATATGAGGTTATTGAAAATACCATGGCTTGAGTTAGGCGCAACTTAGTCCTCAAGCCGACATCTTTGCTCTTCAACACTTTAACTCTTCATTATTGTTGGTAAGTGCGGAGTCGGAACCAACCCATAGTGACGTTATGCACAGCAGAACGAAACGCTGCCCGATCCTGGGCCAACCTCATTACTGTTGCCACACTTGAATCCGTCAATGCTGCCACTTGTCCAATCCATCTCATTGGAGGTCTTCCTCTTTTCCTCTGACCCTCCATCTTACCAAACATGATATCTTTCTCCAGCAACTGGTTCCTCCTGACAATATGTCCGAAGGATGAGAGACAAAGTTTCTAACAAATTTCCTCGCACAGATTACAAAAATGGCATTTTGTTCAAAAACTCACTAAAATCTGTTTTAACAGTTTGGTAAACATCCTTCTAGATATTTCAATGTCTATGAAAACTTAAAAAGCAACAAATATTCAGAGTTGGTCGTTAGGACTTTTTTCAATTAAAATTGTTAGAAGTCCAACAAAATTGACGATCTTGTAGTTCATAGTGACCCTCTGTGTCAGAGAATCACTGTTCATCCTCAGGACTGCTGGTACATTTGAGCCCATTGTTGTGGCCACTTTGTCAATCCATCTCACTGAGGGTCTTCCTCCTTCTCACCGACCCTCTGCCAAGCATGATGTCTTTCTCAAGGGACTAGTCCCTCCTGATAACATGTTCAAAGTATGTGAGATTAACTCCTGACATCTTTGCTTCTAAGTTGCACAGTGACTGTACTTTTTCCAAGTTAGATGTGTTCATTCTTTTGGCAGTCTATGGTCCATCCAATATTCTTCATCAACACCATAATTTAAAGGAATTTTTCTTCCTCGGTCTCCCTTATACATTGTCCATCTTTCACATGCGTATGTGGTGATTGAAAAAAATAATGTCTTGAGTCATATGCTCCTTAATCCTCAAAGGGACATCTTGGATTTTTTAACTCTGTAAAGAGTGTTAGTGAGGTGGCCAGATGGCAGACTAGGCAGAAACACTACACAGACTCTCTACAACTAAGGTAGGGACAACCAAATGAAACAGATGCAGATGAGAGTCCTGAAACCCTGAACTTCAGACGAAGTGACAGAAAAGTAAATGGAATGCTTACTAAGAAAGGAAGCTAAAGAAATGTGTAAACAAATGGAGGGAGACAGTGACCTGTTGCAGCTGAACACAGTGCAGCCATGTTAAACTTTCATGGTTGGTTTCAGTGACAAGACAGAGGTTTGGTGGTGCAGAGGCATACCTGTGACTCATGGAGATAAAGGTGTGATTTTTTTCTTGTTTCCCTGACAAGACATGAGTCTAGCTCCTACCTGCATACACCCCAACCACTCTCCCAATGGTTGGAGCCACATAGAAGTGAGCACGCAGTCGTCAACCCCTTCAAAGTGAGTTGAGAGTTATCTGCACCAACCCCACTGCCTGGATTCAGGTGAGTTGTGCTTCAAAACAGGTGAACCCTGATCAACCCTGAACTAGCCCTCACTAAGAGAAACTCAACACGCTGTGTTCGCTGTGAGTTGGAGCCAAATTGACAGCACCTAACAACAACAGTGTTATTATTATTATTATTATTATTAATATTATTATTAACTTTATAAGCCCATCTAGGGTTTTGGTTGAAAATTGATCCCCAGGGCTTGGTTCAGTTCCAGGCTGGAAGGGTCTCTAAGGACCACAGTCTCACGAGGTCTCTCAGTCTCTATCAGACCTGTAGTTCTGGTCTATTTTATGATTTTTAATTTTGTTCTACATTTTTGTCCTCTCCCACTCTGTTCAGGACCTTTTATTGTGATCCCTTTCAGTGAGCTCAGTAATGGTAGTTAAGTGCTGTCAAATCAGTTCTGACTCAAAGCGACCCTGTATAGGATTTTTGAGGAGTAGCTGGTGGATTTGAACTACCAATCTTGTCGTTAACAGTCTCATGCTTATCCTACAGCACCAAACCATCTGGGCACCATCTAATTCTTCTGATTTTAAGATAATGGAGGCTGCTCAGTCCCTGATCTCAAAATCTCCACAGCCACAGTAGTAGAAAGCAACCTGGTGCTAGTACAGTGGGAGATACATAGATCATTGAAACCTAATCGAGAGGCCAGAAGTAAATCCATACACATATAATCAGCTGATCTAGTTCAACAAATGGTGCAGGCAAAACTGGAAATCCATTTGCAGAAAAATAATACAAGACCCATACCTCACACCATAGACAAAAACAAACTCTGTGTGGATTAAAGACCTAAATCTAAAATCTAGAACTATAAACATCATCAATGAAGAAACAGAGACTCTAATACAGGGCATAAATACAGTCAATTATAACTGAAACACACACAAACAGTAGAAGACAAAATAGATGACTGAGACATTCTAAAACTCAGACACTTATTTGTATCCATAGATTTCTCCAAAAGATCAAGAGAGCCCATAAACTGGGAGGAAATTTTTTGCAATGATGTATCAGACAAGGAACTGATCTCTAAAATGTATAGAAAACTACAGCACCTCTTTAAGAAAAAGACAAACAACCCAATTTAAATAGGCAGAGAATATGAATAGAAATTTCACCAAGGAAGACATGCGGGCAACCAACACATATATGAAGAAAGATTCATGATCATCAAATGTTGCTGTTTTTGTTTAGTGCCGTGGAGCTGTTCCAACTCATAGAAAACTGTATAGAGTGGCCAAGGAGCATCTAGTGGGTTTGAACCACTGACTTTGTGGTTAGCAGTCTTGTGTTTATACTATAGCGTCACACCAGGAGTCCTCATTACTTGTTGTTGTTAAGTGCCATTGAATCGATTCTGACTCATAGTGACCCCGTAGAGTGTTTCTGAAGAGCCTACTGTTGGGTTTGAACTGCCAACCTTGTGGTTCACAGTCCAGTGCTTATCCTATGTTGTTGTTGTTAACTGCTGTCAAGTCAGTTCCGACTCATAGCAACCCTGTATAGAATATCTAAGGAGCGGCTAGTGAATTTGAACCATCAACCTTGAGATTCAAACTGCTCTTACGATCCATTGCTTATCCTACAGGGCCACAACATTGCTGTTGTTGTTAAGTGCCGTCGAGTCGGTTCCGACCCATAGCGACCCTGAGAGATGCAAATCAAAACAAGAATGAGATCTGATCTCACACCAGTATTAAAAACAATTTTCAAGAAAACAGAAAACAAAAAGTGCTGGTGAGGGTGTGGAGAGACTAGGACCTTCCTTACACTGCTGGTGGGACTTTTAAATAGTTCACCTACTCTGGAAAATGGTATGGCACTTTGCCAAAAAGTTGGAAACAGAAATACCATATGATCCAGCAATCCCTCTACTTGGTATATGTAGCCACAAGAAGTAAGATCAATGACAATAGTTATATACACTGTTGTTCATCACAGGACCATTCACAATAGCAACAAGATGGAGCGAGAGACTAAAAGCCCATCAACAGAAGAATGGATAAACAAACAATGGAATACTATGTGATATCAAAGGATAATGATGAATCTGTAAAACACCTCATAATATGGATGAATCTAGAGGACATTATACGGAGTGAAGGTTGTTGTTGTTGTTAAGTGCCATCAAGTCAGTTCCGACCCATAGTGACTCCGTATAGGGTTTCCAAGGATCCACTGGTGAACTTGAACTGCCAACCTTGCAGTTCAAACAACTTTGCAGTCTGGCACATTAACACACAGTGCCACACCAGGATGCTGAGTGAAGGTAGTCTATCACAAAAGGACAAATATTGTATAAGACACTATTATAAAAACCCAAGAAAAGGTTTTCATTCTACAAGAAATATTCTTTGATGGTTGCCAAGGGTGAGAGGAAAAGGAGAGTAATTCACTGGCCAGAGGGTAGACGTGTTATCTCGGGAGATGGAGAGGGCAATATATAAGAAAAGGGTGGTTGGCAAAAGAAAGATGAAGACAGGTCAAGACATAGGGAGGTATACAAGGGCTAAAGGGGATAGAGGTAAATAATGCTATATACACAACCCTAACCAACAGTGTTCTGTGGATAGATACACAGACAAGATATGCAGGTTGAAGCAGATTGGGAGAGAGAATGGTAATATACCTACAAATATATAAGGGTTTGAAAGAAGATATTTGTACATGGGTATTCACACTTGCTGCAAACACACATATGAATGTGCAAAATGATGAAAACTTCTTAGATATTATCAAACATCACAATACAATGAGTTGTTAAGCCTGGGAGTTCAGGATCATAATCTCATAATCTCAGAGGACACCATGGTCAATTGGCATAACTTAGTCCACAAAGACAATTTTCTACATCCTACTCTGTTGAGTAGTGTCTGGATCTTAAAGGCTCATGAGCAACCATCTGAGGTACAGCTATTGGTCTATCCATCCATAGAAGAAAGAAGAGTGATGAGAACTGAAGATGCTTGGAATCAATTAGTCCAACAGACAGACACTAATGGAAGATCAGTTTCCATGACTCTAAGACCAGAAGAACAAGACGGTGCCCAGTTACTACTACCAATGGCTCTGAAAGAGATCACATTAGAAGGTCCTAACTAGAATGGGAGAAAACATGCTGGTCAGAGAGAGACTGGAGGAACCTGAGGTTATGGCCCTTGACCACCCTTCAGGTCTGGAATGGAACTTACTCTCATGACCCAAATTTCCACCAAGCAGTAGAAGGGTATATAGAAGGGACAATAACAGTAGTAAGGTATGCTCACCATAGAATGGTCAATCGTTCAAGATCAAAAAGGCAACATTTACCTAAAGACAAACATGAGAAGGGATGGAAAGGAATGGAGGGTAGAATGAAAATTGGAACCACAGGAAAGAAGCGAGGTAGCTGTTGTTACATGGAGGGATTGCAATCATTAAGATTAGAAGCAAGGTGTGTGATTTGTTGAATGTAAAGCTGATGATCTCTGTAAACCTTCCCTTAATTCACAATAAAAAGATTTTATTTTAAAGTGTTAAAATATGTCTTGTGATTTCTTGATGTTGCTTCCATGGGTGGTGATTGTGGATTCACATAAAATTACATCCTTGACAACTTCAGTTTATCATGATGATGTTTATCAGTACAGTTGTGAGGATTTTTGTTGTGTAATTAAGACTGAAGGCTGTAGTCTAGCTTTATCATTAAGTGCTTCAAGTCTTCTTTGATTTCAACAAGTAAGGTGACTTAAGAAAACTGACTTAAGAAATAAAAAAGTAAAATTCAATGAGTCATGTAACTTCAAACATGTAACTTTGCTAAACCTCAGTTTAACATCCTGTTATATACAGATGATACAACTTTGCTTGCTCAACAGCCTTTGGTATAGGTCACCCCTCAATGTAAAGAAAACAAAAATCCTTACCGCTGGACCAATAAATAGCATCCATATAAGTGGAGAAAAGACTGAGGTTGTCAAAGACTTCATTTTACTTGATTCAACCATCAACACTCATGGAAGCAGCAGTCAAGAAATCAAACAACTTATTACATTATGCAAATCTGCTTCACAAGACTTCTTTAAAAGGTTGAAGAGCA
>NW_006408857.1:2001361-2007804 GCF_000296735.1 Chrysochloris asiatica | reverse complement strand
GAGGGACCAGTCGCTGGAGAAAGACTTCACGATTGGTAAAATGGAGGGTCAACTAAAAATGGAAGACCCCCCCCCCAACTGATAGATTGGCACAGTGACAGCAGCAATCGGCTCAAGCATAGCAGTGATTGTGAGGTTGGCACAGAACTGGGCAGTGTTTCCTTCTGTTGGTTGCTATGAGTCAGGACCAACTCCACAGCAGGTAACAGAAAGAAACCTCAGTCTTCTCATCTGTGTAATCAAACTAAATGTTCCTCTCTCATAATGCTATTATGACATTGAAGCTAAATTAAGCTTTTAAGGTGATCAGCATGGTACCTGATTCAGGGCAAGAATTCAGTGAATGTCTACAATAGTATTTTGAAACATTAAACCCAGTAAGGTAGGTTAAAGGAGCTCTGCTATTTCTGTGAGTTAAGCATTGAGGTTCTTCTCAAAGGACACCTATTCAAACCCACCAGTTATTTCACAAAAGAAAAATTAGGCTTTCTGCTTCTACAAACAATAGTCTCAGAAACCCTAAGGAAGAGTTCTCGTCTGTTCTAGAGGGTTCCTGGGAATCACAACTGACTTGATTGCAGCAGGTGTTAAGTTGGGTTCATCTTGATGACTTCAGGCACAATTAACTCTAGGAATTCAAACTGATGTCATCAGACAGTAGTCTTTCTTGTTCCATCTCTTAACGTCTCTCAGTGGTACTCAGCTCCACGTGGTATCCTCAAAAGACCCAGGAGTAAGTATTCAGCTAACAGAAATAATAAATATCGAGGTATTCTAGTTGCCAGACCAGAGCACCCACCCACAGATGCTGTAAGTGTTGGCTGCTCGTGACTCACAGCAATATCCTTCTCTGGAGAGTGAACCAAAGAATCCATTCTTCCAAAAAGGCCTGAAAGGTCACACCCCACTTCTTGAAATCAATGGATGACTTATATGGCTGCAAAAGGCCAAATCCCTAGCCTGGAGGTAGACGAAGTCTCTGGTACAATTCACACACCAGAGTTCCTTGAAAGATCAACCCAAATCTAGATGCCAGTGGAAACTACATCTTTGCTCAGTTCTTTTCTGAAACTACCTTGTTACAGGATTCCTCAATGGAACGAAAATCACTGTCTCCATCTCTTCTTTTAAGGAACCACAACTAAAATATTTCTCTTCCCCAAAGCATTGTGATACTTCTCAAAGTACAGCGGTTCAAACCCACCAGGTTCGTGGGAAAATTCTCTTATATTTTAATCCTAGTTTTCCATAAACTTTTGACGCATAATCATACTAATGACAACAATAGTAATAATGTCGTATGTCAAAGCATCCCAGATCCTCTCAGACTTTCGAAAAGGAGGAGGAATAATAAATATTATCCTCTATTTCCACAAGGTCGAGAGAAAAAAATGTCCATGGCTGTCAACTCATGATAACCCCATGTGCTTCAAGTAGAACTGTGCTCCACAGAGTTTTCTTGGATGTCATCTATGGAAGCAGATCACCAGACTTTTCTTCTGTGGCACTAATGGCTGGCTTCTAATTGCCAACCTTTCAAGCAATGAATAACAAATAATTTGTGCCACTCAAAGACCTACAAGTTTCCCCAAATCAAAATATTTTAAGGTGAAACACCAATTCCCATGGAATAGACTTTTACTCACACCAACCTTATAGAACAGAGTTGTTGCTGTTGTTGTTGTTGTTAAGTACTGTGGAGTAACTTCCAACGCATAGTGACCCTGCACAGTGTTTCCGAGGCTGTAAATCTTTGTGGGAGCAGAAAGCCTCATCTTTCTCCCACAGAACTGCTGGTAATTTCGAATTGCTGACCTTGCGGTTGGCAGCCCAACTCGTAACCAATACCCTACCAGAGTCCCTTCAGTACTCTACTCCTTAGAACAGAGTAGAGTTGCCCAATAGAGCTTCCAATTTTGTAATCTTCATGTTTGCCACAGTTTTCTCCCACTGACTGGTTGGTGGGATGGAACTGCCAACTTTTTGGTTAACAAATGGCTGCATAATCACTAAACTACCAAGGTTCTTAGTAGTTCTCCAGGTAAAACTTTAATGGGATATAGTCTCCCTTCTGGTCCTCCTTTCCTGACCCAGCTGCCACTCTCCCTTCTGTACAACTTTAGGAATATTGACAACACAATATACATATTTTTTTTTTTTTGATAAAAAATTGTCATCAGAAGAGAACTGCCCCACAGGGTTTCCAAGGTTGTAATCCTTAATGAAGTATCCTGTCACATCTCTCTCCCAGAGGTCTGAATCACAGATGTAGCTAGCACTTTAACTACTGAGCCACCAGGGCTCCTCATCACATACTATTCCCACAGACTTCTTTCAATAGATATTTAATCATAGGACATAATAATAAATGCTGTTAAAAAGGCATTAGAGACCTGGTCGGCCAGCAGTGTGGCAAGACCTGAGGACTCTTGGGCCCAGTGTCAGTGACATGGCCACAGAGGACTAGAATGGAGAGTGAAGTGTCCAGCTGGTAAGAAGAGAGGGCATATGCACAAGAACACCCACACTTGCAGATAATACCCACTTAACCTGGCTTCAATGACTGGATGATCAGAGCTCAACTAGAAGAAAGAAGAGGTAAAAAAGAGTAATCTGATACAATTTGATGAACTTGACCTGCACCTATGGATGCAGTAGCTCAAAAGAGGGAACAAATCTTTACAGTAAGGATCATTCCCAGCCCCTCCATACAAAGAGCAGACAGGAATGGGCAACTTGGACATTGGCTACCCAAAATGGGGGGTAGGGGGGGCTTAAAAGGCAAGAAGTGACTGGCTTACAAGCTTTCAAGAGGGAACCTAGATCCACAGGGCATGGAGGAAGGTAGAATCTCCACTGAGTAGTATCCAATCTGTCTAGGTGGGGCTGATGAAAGGAGATGGGGATAGGTATCTTGTGATACAAAATTGAATAATTGCTATCAGGACTGTTTGTGAGGGTTGGAAATGTAAAGGTAGATGTTTTGTAGTAAGGAGGGGAGTGATTAACATTGCAGTCTAGGAGCAGAGATCCAAAAAAATAAATAAATGAAAGAAAAACAACAACAAAAATGCATTAGAAGCTCAAATTCTCTGTACTTCCAGGAGTACTGATTTGTGGTGGCCTCTCTTTGCAATATATCCCTGCATAATCTAACATCTGCAGTTACAAAGCCCACTCTGGCTAGCTGATTGCTTGCTAATTATGGTAGGGTTTTATGGCAGCCATGTGGCCTAGGAGTAAATGGAAGGCATGTGGTCTCTCTGAGACCCCTCATATTGGAAGCACTCTGATTCTACAGTAAAGAGCTGAGGAAAGTACACAGGGTGATGGAGTGGCTCCAAAAATAGGGCACACGTTATTAGAAGAAAGCAAGATGGTTCCTCCAGGAACCCACAATCTAGTTGGAGAAATGAGACCAACAAGAAAGTGCTATGAACCACATAAAACAAGTAGGATTAAGTGCCAAATGGTGTGGGTTGTATTTAACAAAAGGGTTGTGAGTTTCAGAGACCAGAGAAGAAATGAGAGCTGGAGTAAGCAGAGAAAGCCTTTGCCCATTGAAACCCTGGAAATGCATCTCACAGAAAGGTGAATACACAGGCTGTGGATTCAATCGAAGCTGTTCCGTGGGAGAAATATGAGACATTCTGCTCCCGTAGAGATTTACAGCCTTGGAAACCCTGTACAGGGTCGCTATGAGTCGGAACCGACTCCACGGCACGCAGTAGCAGCCCTAGTCTTATTTCTTCCTGAACTAATAAGCATCCTTCTTTATGCAATTCAGAGCAGATGATGCAACTGGGTTTCCGTCCCTGAGACAGAACTCAACCATAGAACTAAAGATGGATGAAGTATAAATAGAACTTCACAGGAGTTATCAGACCTGAGACCCATTGACTACCTGCAGGACAGCAAGAGCATACACAAGAATCAGGAACAAAGAAAACCCACATTAATTCCCTTGGGAAGCTGCAGATGAGCTTTGAAACTAACTAGGTCTAGGAGCTGCCATGAACTCTCACAAGATTTCTTTCTATTCTCTCAAACACAGAGGGAACAGGAGATAATGAGCCCCTACTGAAGTGTGTTCTCCCTGACAAGGCAGAATTGTCCAGAGAGCCCTGGGGACCATCCCAGGTGCTGACTCCTGATACAGAGACAAGCTTTGAGCTCACAGCATCCCTCCCACAAAACCATCCCTGAAAGCATTTAAAATATCTCAATGGTTTACTTAGCAAAAAGAAAGCCTACAATTCTCTCTCTCTCTCTCTCTCTCTCTCTCTGGAATGATTCCATTAGGTAGTTAAGACATAATTGGCACTCTGATAACCTCGGGAAGACACCTGTTCGGAAGTAAAGTCCACACTAACTGGAGAAGTGAACTTGGGCAAAGAATCTTGCCATTGTCACTGGAACTTGTCACCTGATGGAACTGAGTCTGGACTGGAATTTCAACTCTTGTATGAAACACACAGTATGACTAGATCTTTCTCTTTTTTTATCTACAACTGCAATTTCTTCAGGTCTGTATGTCGGTGGTGGTGGTTATGTGCCGTGGAGTCGGTTCCAATTCATAGCGACCCTGTACAGGGTTTCTGTAAATCTTTATGGGAGCAGAAAACCTCATCTTTCTCCCACTGAACAGCTGGTAGTTTCGAACTGCTGACCCTGAGATTCGCAGCTCGACTTGTAACCACTATGCTACCAGAGCACCTTGTGTCAGTAGGTAGATTTATAAAATATAAATTGTGAAATGGGGTGTCATATGAACATGGGATCGACTAGAGAGCATGGACCAGAGACTTTTCTGTCAACCACTCTGCTTCCTGTAATTATGCCAAGGTGAGATTCATTATATTGCTTAGTTCAGCTTTGAAATCAGGTAGACCTGGATTCAAATCTGACCTTTTGCACTTACTAATCATGAAAGTGTCTTATTTCCCTCCTATATATACTTATGGAATCCTGGGGTGGCACTGTGGCTTAATGTGCTGGACTTCAAGTTTGGTTTAAACCACAAGGTCGGCAGTTCAAACTCACCAGTCACTCCTTGGAAACCCTATACAGGGTTGCTATGGGTCGCAACTGACTTAACAGCAGTTAACAACAACAATATATGCCTATATCATGAGGTTATTGAGACAATGATAAGAGATACTGTGTGTAGAATGGCCAAAATTATGATTGGCCTAGAGTTATGCTCAAGAAATGGTTGCCAATATTAGGGCAAATAGCGTAGCATGGTGGTTCAACACTTTATATCTGGGGTCAGGGGGATCAGAGTTCAGATATAAATATGTTTCTAGCTTTGAAAAAGAAGTCAAAATACTTAATGTTTCTAAACTTCAATTTTCTCATCTGTAAAATAAAGATAGGAGTCCCTGGGTGATGCAAATGGTTAAGCATTTGACTACTAGCTGAAAGGTTGGCAACTCAAACCCACCTAGAAGCAACTCTGAAGACAGGACTGGCTATCTGCCTTGAAAAGCACTTCTACTTTTCACACGTGAGGTCACCATGAGTTGGAATCAATTCAACAACAGCTAACAACAAACCTCAGTTTTATCCTCTATACAACAAAGATAAATATTCTTCTCTCATACTGTTAGTATTAGGTTATTGTTATTAAGTACCATAGAGTCAGTTCTGACTCATAGTGATCCTGTATAGGGTTTCCAAGGAGTGGCTGATGAGTTTGAAACTGACCTTGCAGTCCAGTGCATTACCCTACAACACCACACCAGGACTCCAACTGTGAGGTTAAAATGAAGAAGAAGAAGGAAAAAAAAAAAAAAGACTTTAAAAGACTCAACAGGGTACCAATCTCGAGACAAGAGCTCAATAAATGTTAGTGATAATATTTTGAGACAGTGGACCCAGCAAAGTGGAGAGATTTAAATTTGTTGAGTTCCTTCACTCTCCCCAAAATGTTCAACCTTTGGAATCAAGAGAAAGAGGCATTTGGGGGAAAACTGCAACTTAGCCAGGAAACATCTGATTATCAAAATCATTTCAGGAAAGATTTCCATAAATCATCAAGATACAGAGAGTATAAGGCGATAACAAAGCACAGTTGCACAGAATTTTCCATCAAACTACTAGGTTCAGAACCCAACTTGTCTACTTATTAAACTGAAAACTTTAGACAAGCTAATCTCCCAGAGCTTCACATTCCTCATCAGTAAAAATAAGATCGTTTTCAGCATTAAATAACAAAGCATAAGAAAAGCACTCAAAGTTTTTAGGAAAATGTGCAAGTTCAATATAAGAACATCAAGAAAGTCCATAAAAAAAAAGAAATAAACTTGATTTTCCTGCAAATATATGCAAATCACAAAAAATATAATGTGGTTGGAAAAAGGAAAAACAAAATTGACGCTATAGTAAGATACCATCTATGTAAATTTCAAACCATACCAAAAATACTGTTTTTTTAAAGA
>NW_006408857.1:1992306-2001235 GCF_000296735.1 Chrysochloris asiatica | reverse complement strand
AAGCACTTTGCCCTTAACAATGCTGCTGGGGTTTCAGAAATTAGGGAATATATTTAACTCAATTCTGGACCTGAGATAGCATGAGATTTTATTTAAATAACTATAAATCAATTGAAATCATGTTTGCATATTTTAGATACACAATGCTGTTCTTGGTAAGTACTGTTGGTTGAGTAGATTCTGACCCACAGCGACCCTGTACAGGGTTTCCAAGGAGCAGCTAGTGACCTTGAACCACCAACCTTGCAGTTCAAACGACTTTGCAGTCTGACGCATTAGCCCTTGGAGCCATACCAGGACTCCTGGTACACAATAATTAGTAACTAAAAAGTATGCATTCTTCAAATAGTATAGATATTAAGAAAATGCTTTCAGTTGCCTCATTTAACCCAATATCTAAACATATAAAAGTACAGATGTCAGAGACATGCTAATGATTACACAATCTACTCCCATCACTTTCAGACCCGAAACTAAAACCCAGGAAGGGAAAGTAAACTTTTGAAGGTTATTCGCCTAGTTAGTGCTTATCCTAAACACAGCAGGCATGGAGTTTGACCAGACTAACAGAGCCTTCCAGAGAAACCAGCTCATCCCGGATCAAGCTTCTGGAATGAGTGGGACAGGGAAGGGGAGGATAAAGAACAACCCTAGGAGACCATGCTTTATATGATGTATGACCACTTGTTAGAGCTGGAGGAGGCCCCTGATCCAAGAGCCGTTTTACTAGGCCTGGCAGAAATGTGTGCTGTTGGTTCCTGTACCCACCTAGAGAATAAAGCTGTTAAGGTGATTCTACAACCTGGGCTGCTTGGGAACTTCATCATAAATCCAAATCCTCTTGCTGAAACATCCCAGAGGAATTAAACCTCATGTGGGATAAAAGAAGAACAGTTGTTTATGGAAATCAGAGAAACTGACTACTTACTATACTATACCCAGGTCTGCAAACAACTAATTCTTTGACTTTGACTTTTAACCTCTCTGGGTATCAGTTTTCTCATCTCCCGAATAATGAAAGTATCAATTATGTCCACTTCATAGGGGTGTGGAGGCAATCACAGATATTCAGATGTAAAATCAATATAAGGAGATATTATGAAGAATCATTTTTATACTATCAATTTTGTTTTAAATGACAATCTCCATATTACTTTCAGCAAAGAAAATCCCTAGCTGTGTTATAAGGAAAGAAGTTTCTTGATAATACAACTTTGGTCATCATGGATTTGCCAGAGTTTCTGGATGACATAATTCTAGTAATCATGAGTATGATTATAGATTCAAGGACTCTGAATTAGTCAATTCTAACCTGAGAAGATTGTTAGATGCCATCAAGTCAGTTCTGACTCCTAGCAAGGAGAATCTAGTGGGTCTACACACCAAACTTGTGGCTGGCAATCCAGGGTTTATCCTACAGAGCCACACCAAGTCTCCAACCTGAGAAGATTGAGAAGAGGTATTGCTGAGTAAGCCAAGGACACAACCCAGGGGGAGCAATTAATAGACTCAGTAGACTTGCACATGAACCCTGAATCTACCACACAACCCCATGTAGGTAAAAAAGTTTCAAATGTCTGATCTCAATTTCCCATTTATAAGTAAGTTCAACACCACCTTTTTCATAGGATTGTTGGGAAGAATCTATAAAATATTGTATGTGGAAATTCCTAGTACATGGCAGATGTATTTGAGGAAAGATCGTATGATTCTGGGCTGCCATGGAAGACTTCCCAAGGGGCACTTGGACATGAAGCACTTTAACAGGGATCCTGATGGGCACGGAAGGTGGTCAGCAGCAAGCATGGAATATTCTGATGTAACTCAAAACTGTATCATGTGGCAATACTAAATTTTATTAAATGAAAAAGAATGCCCTCACCCAAAGTAAACTATAGCATAATTATTTTGTGCAATTGGTAAAGTAGAAGACAAACATTCATTTAATATGATGTTTGAAAGCTTCTCCTAGAAGCAACAGAAATAACATTTTTTTGTCTACATATCCACTACTTAGTCTTTCAGAAAATGGCATGTGTGTCATCATAATAGAGAAATACCACTTACAATCCACAGGCAAAGTATAGAAGACTTAACTAGAATAGGAGGAATTGTTGAGTGAATAGAATGCTTGTTTATTTTAAATGGGGCAAGGAGGAAGATAGAGGAAAGAATGGTGGAATAAATTCTTCATCTCACTCAGTGAGACGCCAAATTTACTCACTCAATTATTGGACAAAGTAGAGATGCGAATATATTATTTAAAGCTATAAAGATAACTCACAAAAGATCTAAAGACAGAAATATAATGAAGTTTATGTGGGAGAAATTCATTATCTTCCAGAACAGGAAGTCAATACATACTATCTAAAATTGATGATGATAATAATAATAGTAATAACTAACATTATTAGCTCTTTCTGTGGTCCAGGCACTGCTCTTCACCTTTTACAATTATTAACTTATCTAATACTCAAAATGGAGTCCTTCCATGGCACTGTAGGTTAATGCACTAGACTGCAAAGTTGGTTTGAACCGCAAGGTTGGCAATTCAAGTTCACCAGCCACTCCTCAGAAACCCTATACTGGGTCTTTGTGGGTGAGAATTGACTCAAAAGCATGTAACAATAACAACAATAATACTCCAAAGAGCAATATGACATAGGCTGATTTTTTTCATGCTGTGGATAGGGAAATTAAAGTAGAAAGGGGTTAGATAACTTGCCAAAGGTCATAGAACTAGAAAATAAGAAGGCCACTAATTTGAATTTATTTGTCATCATGTACAATAAATAACCAAAAACAATTTTTTTAAAGCGTTAAATGCAATGCAACGAAAATGATGACCTGTGAGTAGGGATGGTAAATACTCAAGTGAAAACGTACCAACAAAGACTTTTAGTTTTCATTTAATACCATTCCAACTCGGGTTTGTTTTTTGTTGTTGTTGTTGTTTTTGTTTTACCATATGCTTGACTAATTATATAAGGAGAAGAAAGTTCTATCAATGTGTAATCTGGGGAAAGTCAACATTAAAGACAGTTTCATCATCTTCCAACTTCTGAAAGTCTTTCATGAGAAGGAATTAGAATTGCAACTGTGGAAAGAGTAAAATCAAGGCCAGTGTGTGGAAGTTACAGGGATAGAGAATGTGGTTAATTCCACAAAGAATTAAAAAATGGTGCTGTCCAATGATTAAGCAACTGGATGACCAATCACATGATGGGCATGTGGTAGAAAAGACTCCAGCATTAGATGGGGATTAAAATAGATGTCGCCGCTTCCAAATTTGAAAGTCTATGTGTCTCTTATCCTCACAGGAATATCCAAATATGAGCCAGAATTTATTTGAATATGAATATCAAGTTAATGCTCAGCTTCCTAAACTGCATAAGAAGAAACTAGATGCCCAAGAAGAAATCAACCAGGTACAGGATTTCTGAAAAGTAACTTGACTTAGAAATATATGTGTCTAACTCCTAGTGCAGAATCTCTCTCAATTTCAGACTTGTTTAACTTCCTTCTTCTCCTTAGATCAATATTCTACAACATTGCATCCATGGCCAAGAATAATCTTACCACAGTCACTGAGTTCATCCTCATAGGATTCACTAATCATCCCAAGTTTGAGGTTCCCCTCTTCATGGTGTTTCTGAGCTTCTATATAGTTACTCTCCTTGGAAATATGGGGATGGTCATTCTGATCCAAGTAGATATCCACCTCCATACCCCAATGTACTTCTTCCTGAGCCATCTTTCCTTCTTAGATACATGCTACACTTCAGTCATTACCCCTCAGATTCTGGCCACATTGGCCACAGGCAAAACAGCCATCTCCTATGGTCAATGTGCTGCCCAGTTCTTTTTCTTCACCATTTGTGCAGGGACAGAGTGTTTCCTGCTTGCAGTAATGGCCTATGACCGCTATGTTGCCATTAGCAACCCATTGCTCTATACTGTGGCCATGAATTCCAGAATCTGCTGGAGCTTGGTGGCAGGAGCCTATGCCTGTGGCGTGTCAGGGGCCATACTGCGTACTACGTGTACCTTCACGCTTCCCTTCTGTAATAACAATCAGATCAACTTCTTCTTCTGTGACCTCCCACCACTGCTGAAACTCTCCTGCGGTGACACAACAAACGTGGAGATTGTCATTGTTTTCTTTGGCAACTTTGTTATCTTGGTCAATGCTTTAATCATCTTGATTTCCTATATGCTCATCATCAAGACCATCTTGAGGATGAACTCTTCAGGTGGTAGGGCCAAGACTTTCTCCACCTGTATCTCCCACCTCACTGCTGTGGCCCTCTTCTTTGGGACTCTTATCTTCATGTATATAAGGAGTGGCTCAGGAAAATCTCTGGAAGAAGACAAGGTTGTGTCTGTCTTCTACACTGTGGTCATCCCTATGCTGAACCCTCTGATCTATAGCTTGCGAAACAAGGATGTGAAAGCTGCCTTCAAAAAGGTCACTGGGAGATTTCAGGTATCCCAGAGCATGTAGAGCTGAGTAGGTGGACCTCTCACCTTATAGTTTATTTATGCCCCTATCTACATAGTCTTCTAGGTATCAGCACTATATATAACCTGTGCCCAAAAACAGAGAAGGCAGACAGTTGCCATCAGGTACACAAACAAAACTTTAATGTGGTGAAATTTGTTCCCACCAATTAAATAGTACTTTCATCTTCATCCCCTTTCCTATCCCTGGTTCATCCTTTCCTCTCTAAGCACCCAGAGGTCTTATGTTAGTTTCTAATATCATAGCTTATAAAATCTCAGGGACCCAAGGGGTGTGGAATTTATTTCATCTCACACCAATAATCTTTGCACCCATGCAAAGTACAGTGCAGGGAGTTATTTAATATGGCTCTTCTAGCCGTAGTCCTGTAACTATCACCAAGGCAATTGGATAGTTTGCTAATAATACAAATAAGGTACATGGCACCCTTGAGGGTGTGGTGCCTTGAATTTACTGGATCTGACTTTTCTATCCAAAGTCTTCTTAATTCCTCCCAAGCGATTGGAGGAGGGGGATGCAAATAAGATATACAGGACTCTCAGGCTGGGATTGGTTAGTTTTGTCCTCCAGCTAGGTTTAAAAGGACTCATCTCAGAAGCAGAGGCAGAAGATCCCAGGACCATCAAGAAGGAAGAGCATGAGTGACATGTGAGAGTTCTACCTAGAAAAACAGCAACTGCAGAGGTGACAGCAAGAGATGGCAGAGGCGATGTCATGAAGAGACAGCGGCATCGGGCTCTAGACCTCTGGATTGAGTAAAGCTGAGTGCCTACGGGCAGGAGACTGTCTTGAATGTACTCTTTGGACACCACAGACTAGCTAAAAGAACTTTGTAACCTGTGTTCAAACAGGGCAGAGACCAAGGGACCACATGACTGAAAGGCTGAAAACAAGAGTGAGGTGTGTCTGCAGTATGGCAGACAGGAAGAGTTCCTGACCAGGGAACTGCTGCATCCTGAGATGATTGTGATCCTGGACTGTGCACTTCCCTAATAAACCCCATAATCATGAGTATTGTTATGAGTTCTGTGTGCCCATTGCACTGGATTCTTGAACCCAGATGTGAAATAGAAAGCATTGTGGGAGGGGTGGTTGATGTCAAAACAGGGTTAAGAAGATTGTAGGGTAGAAGTATGTCTGACCTTCTTAGGAATCAGACTTGGGCTGATTTTGAGTTTGATTGTCTTTCCCCCTTGTGAAGCCAGGGGACATCAGACATGGTTCCGCCATGGTCTTTCCAAAGGGAATTGTTGTTGCTACATGCCATCAAGTTAGTTTCAACTCATAGTGACCCTTTGTACATCAGAATTCAACACTGCCCAGTGCTGTACCATCCACACAACCATTGCTAGGTTGGACCCATTGTTGCAGCTACTGTATCAGCCATCTCATTAAGGATCTTCCTGTTTTCTGATGACTTTACCAAGCATGATGTCTCCCTGCTCCAGTAACTGATTCCTCCTCTAATATATCCGTAGTCCATGAAACAAAGTCTCACCATTTTTACTTCTAAGAAGCGCTCTGGCTGTCCTTCTTCCGACACAGATTTGTTCATTCTTCTGGCAGTCCATGGTGTATTGAATATTCTTTGCTAATACCATATTTTAAAAATATGAATTCTTTATTCAGTCTTACATATTCATTGTCTAGGTTTTGCATGTTTATAGGTGATTGAAAATATAGCTTGCATCAGGTATACCTTAGTCTTCAAAGTGGTGTCTTTGGTTTTTAATACTTTAAAGAAAACTTTTGTAGTAGATTTGTGCAATGTATCATTTAACTTCCTGACTGCTGCTTCCATGAGTGATGATTTGCAGGGAAGGACCACACAAATAAGGTATATGGAACCCTAACCAGAGGATTTGTCAGTTTTGCTATCCCACTAAATTTAAAGAGAATCAATTCCAAAGCACAAGGGAGACTTCACAACTTTCAAGACCTGAGGTGTTGGACCATGAGTCCCCTGTACTGAAAACCTCCTAGATTCAGGAGACAGAGAGAAAGCTTTAACAACAAACAAATGGCAAGATGTGAGGGCAGAAAAAAGGTAGCAGCAGAACCAGAAAACCAGTAGGAGATGACACAGTGGACTTCCTGGCCCATGGAGCAAGACAGCTAAGTACCTTCAGGCAAAAGGTTTACCAGCAAAGTGGGGTGCCTCTGGGCATTTATAGGCAGAACTAAAAGAGCTTTGTACCCTTTGCTCAAGCAGGGTAGAGATATGGACTAAGGCTGAGGATTACAGAGAGGAATGTCTATAGGCACAGCTAAGATGACGCTGTCCTGAATGAATAACTATATCCTGAGTCTTTCTGATCCTGGATTGTAGCCTATTACTTCCATAATAAATGCCACAACTGTGAGTATGGGCTTTGAGTTGTGTGTGGCCATTGCACTTAACAACAACAACAACAACATTGTAACTAATGTCAAAGTCAGCAAAGAAGTAAAGAGTGCCATAGAAAGGATGACAGGTGCCAGAATGTTCCTCCAAGAACCGACTATCTTGTAACTGGAGGACTGAGCATCTTTCTTTTCTCTTTACCAGCATTGCCTGCCTTGTGAACATTTCTCTTCTACTAATAATCATGTTTCAGGGAAAGCAAAGTCAGAGTGCCAAGATAGCTATAAAGAAACAAGTGAAACATATATTGTCTCCTCTGGTAAAAGATTTGATGAGAGGGGAAAGTAATTATAACTCCATTAGATGACAAAACCTTGGAGGGAAGAGAACATTGTCCTCATTGCTGTACCCTTCCCAAAGTCTTATGGTCTAAATCGTCTCTCAATAATTGCTCTTAAAATAACTTTTATGGCACATGCGTGGTTTCATTTGAGACCCATGGCAATTCTAAGGGCAAATAAGAAAGATATGGTTAAATATAAAACTCCCATTTTGTAAGTAAAAATACAAACATTCTCATAATCAAAAGAGTGCTTGAGTATCTGGCGGTATACCAGGCATGGATTTTGGAGAATCTGAGTTTAGATTCTACTACTAATTCACAGTGAGACCTGGGACAAATGGTTTAATGTCTCAAACCCTACATTCCCTCATCTCAATGTAAAGAAAATGAAAATCCTCACAACTTGACTAATAAATAACAGCATGATAAGTGAAGAAAAGATTGAAGTTGTTAAAGACTTCCATTTGTTTAGATCTAAAGTATCAATGCTCATGGAAGCAGCAATCAAGAAATCAAACAGCATATAGCCTTAGGCAACAGGCTATTGCAAAAGCAATGATGTCACTCTGAGGACTAAAGTGCACCTGACCCAAGCTATGGTACTTTCAACTGCATCATATACATGTGAAAGTTGGACAATGAATAAAGAATCAGAGAAGTATAGGTGAGCTTGAGTTATGGTGTTGGTGAAGAGTACTGAAAGTACCATGGACTGCCAGAAGAACAAACAAATCTGTGTTGAAAGAAGTGCAGCCAGAATGCTCCTTAGAAACAAGATGGCAAGATTTTGCCTCTTGTACCTTAGACATAGTATCAGAAAGGACCAATTCCTGGAGAAGGACATCATGCTTGGTAAAGTGAAGAGTTGATGGGTTCGAACTGCCAACCTTACAGTAAGCAGTCAAGTGCCACACCAGTTGGGAAGCAGCACTCTTAATCCTGATACAGAGTCGTTATAGTCAGAACTGACTCAACAGTACCATGATGGCCACATTACACTGTTACATAACTTCCAAACCATTAAGAATCATGACCAAGATCAAGCTGACACACATATTGGGGGTGGGAAGCAAGGGACACAGTTCTATCTAAGACACCCACTTTATCCAGCATCTTCTAATGTGATCCTTTTCAGAGTAGTTGATAGTGAAAGCAAGGCACCATCTAGTTCTTCCAGTAAATTTTTCATATGAACAAAGTAACAGCTTTACAGAAAATATTAGAATTATGGTGTTCTTTTGTCTGAAGACACCATTCACAGGACAGTATATGTAATGTCCCTGCCTGGAATTATACAGGCACAGCCTGAGGAGGTATACAACAAATGACAATATGTTGGCTATACTGTAGAAGAGAGACACTCCAGCATCACTTTAAAGGATTGGTCCTTTCAGTCCAAATAGTCTAAGAGTCTCTAGTATTAAAGAAAGTTTCAGGCAACAAACAAATGAACTTGAAGAAATATTGATCCAAGTTTCAACTTCAGGAAGGGTACAGGAGGTATGTAAAAGGTCTCCATAGTAACTGTTAGTTACAGATTTTAAGATAAACATTTTCTTATCTCTGAGCAGAGAATGGTTGAGGTATCTGTCTACATCTGACACCAAAGAAAGCAAAGGTGCTCAGAACTGGAATCTTTAATACCATTCTCCTCCATGGGTCTCTTCACGGGGACCAAGACATTTGAGCCTATAAAGGGTTTCCAAGGCTGTAAGTCTTC
>NW_006408857.1:1981941-1991711 GCF_000296735.1 Chrysochloris asiatica | reverse complement strand
GTGGTTCAAGCTCACCAGCTGCTCCTAGGAAACCTTATATAGGGTCACTATTGCCAAACTTCATCTCTCATACTTTGGACATATTGTCAGGAGGGACCAGTCGCTGGAGAAGGATACCATGTTTGGTAAGGTGAAGGGTCAGAGAAAAACAGGAAGACCCTAGCGAGATGGATTGGCAAAGAGGCAGCATCAATGGGCTCAAGCGTGAGGTTGTGAGTTTGGTCCAGGATTGGGCAGTGTTTCGGTCTGTTGTGCATAGGGTCACTATGAGTTGGTACCGGCTCAATGGCACCTAAAACAACAACAACAACTGGGTCAGAACTGACTCGATGGCACTTAATAAAAACAACCTTTTTGGGAGCAGATCACTAGTCTTTTTTCCCATGGAGCCTCTGGGTGAGTTTGAAATGCTGACCTTTCAGTTAGCAGCCATTCAGGATGCTTGAATAGCTCTAACTTGGAAAAGCATCTTATCCTTTGAAAACATCAGTTTCTTCATCTCCAAAAAGGACAGTATTTGCCACATGAAATAATTATTGTAAAAGGTGATTTTTTAAAAAAATCAATTTGGAGGTTTGGATTATTCAGAATAAACTAGGTTTGCTGTGGTAAAAAAAAAAAAACAAAAAAAATCAACTCCAAAGAAAGCTTTATTGTTGTAACAAAATGCTTGTTCCATTTGGGTTGGCAGCACTCTGCTTCATGCCCAGGGATCCAGGTTTAGGGAGGTTCCACCATTTGTAACCGCCCAGCCCACAGCTTGGAAACTCCTCGTTGAGAATCAGAGGGGGCGAGGGACTACTGAAGCCTACATGGACCTTCACTGCTTCGGCTCCACTTAGAACGAGTCACGTGGTCCCACCTCTGTTAAAAAAAGCCGGTTAAAAACGGAGGTGCAAATCGACATTTGTTGAGCAATGCTGTCTGTCATGGATGTTCTCTGTGGTTTTGATGACCAGCATTTCACAAAAGCATTAAAATCAGAAAATCATTTTATTATTATTTATATCATTTGTTAACTATCCCTTCTTTCATATTTGGGGATACAGTTCTCTCACATTGTTACTATAGGAGTCATCGTTTTATACAGAGCAGACTGCTCCATCTGGTCAGATTTTATTCCAACACAAATGGTCTTCCAACCCAAGTTAGAAGTCTAATTCTGAGTCACCAGAATTCTTGCCCGTGAATATAATTAGTGGAATGACAAGAAGCCTCAACTACGCTAATTGACAAGATCAGGCATGTTCAGGGTGGTATGGATGAGGATTCTACTCTGCTAAATCTGAAGCAAAAAACTAAAATAGTGTCTACTGACTAAAATTAAAAGGTATGAAACTTGTATTGTGTAGACTCCAGCCATATGGGTTGGAGGAGTAGAAGAAAGAAGAAATCCTTCTGTGAAGAAGAGGAAAGATGAGAAAGGAATAAAGAATTCAAATCCCAGTTGCCGACAAGCATTTCTCATTTTATCACACTCTGTTTTACTGCACTTCACAGACTGAAATTTCGTGGCAACCCCATATCCATCTATAGGTACAATTTTTCCAACAGCATGTGCTGATTTCATGTCTTTGTGTCAGATTTTAGTCTTTCTCACAATCGTTCAAATGTTTTCATAATGTTATTGCACACTTAACTATGTTGTTGTGAAGTGCTGTCGAGTCGGTTCCGACCCATAGCAACCCTGTATAGGGTTTCCAAGGAGCAGCTGGTGAGCTTGAACCACCGACCTTGCAGTTCAAACGACTTTGCAGTCTAACTGACTATACTACAGTGTAAATATAACTTTTATGTGCACTGGGAAACCAAAAAAAAAAAAAATTGTGTGAATTGCTTTATGGCAATAATCAATTTATTGAAGTGATCTGGAACCGAACCCACAATTCTCCCAGGTATGCCTATAATTGATGTTTTGAACATGGTGGTGGTGGTGGTGGTGGTGATATGTGCCATGGAGTCGGTTCCGACTCACAGCAAACCCGTACAGGGTTTCCGAGGCTGTAAATCTTTACGGGAACAGAAAGCCTCATCTTTCTCCCGCAGAACAGCTGGTAGTTTCAAACTGCTGACCTTGCGGTTTGCAGCCCGATTTGTAACCACTATACTATCAGAGCTCCTTGTTTTGAACATAACTTACCAAAAATAGAAGTCTTGACTTCCCATCTCCAGAACAACTCCTCTTTTCTTCACCACCACCTAAAGTTGGTCAGGCAAAAATCAATCAATCAATCAAAAATAAATTCATTCATTTTGTTTATTCTTCTCATTTTCTCACAACCCACATCAAATCCATCAGCAAATGAACATTTTTGCAGTTCTAGATGGATTGCAAACTGCAAGGCCAATGGTTCAAACCCACCAGCTGCTCCTCAGAAATCCTACACAGGGTCGCTACGGATCAGAACCAACACTACGGCACTTAACAACAGCAACTTAAAATAGAATTTCTGGTGTGGTACTGTAGGATCAGCACTGGACTGAACCACAAGGTCAGAAATTCAAACCCACCTTGGAAACCCTATGCAGGATGGCTATGAGTTGGAACCAACTCAACAGCACTTAACAACAGCAAACTTGAAATAGACCTCATCCAGTTTATACATTGCTTGCAGAAAGTGAAGAGGACTTAACATATTTACTGATTAAAATCAAAGAGCACAGCCTTATGTATGGATTGCATCTCAATGTAAAGAAAACAAAAATCCTCAACACTGGACCAATAAACAATATTCTTATCAACGGAGAAAAGATTGAAGTTGTCAAGAACTTCATTCTTCTTGTATCAACTATCAACATTCATGGAAGCAGCAGTCAAGAAATCAAACGACATATTGCATTAGGCAAATCTGCTGCACAAGACCTCTTTAAAGTGTTGAAGAGCAAAGATGTCAGTTTGAAGACTAAGGTGCGCCTGACCCAAGCTATGGTATTTTCAATAACCTCATGTGCTTGCGAAAGCTGGACAGTGAATAAAGAAGACCGTAGAAGAATTGATGCATTTGAGTTATGGTGTTGGAGGACACTATTGAAAGTGCCACAGGCTGCCAAAAGAACCAACAGATCTGTTTTAGAAGAAGTGCAGCCAGGGTGCTCCTTGGAGACCAGGATGGTCAAACTTCATCTCTCATACTTCGGACATGTTGTCAGGAGGGACCAGTTGCTGGAGAAGGACATCATGTTTGCTAAGGTGGAGGGTCAAAGAAAAAGAGGAGACCCCCAGTGAGATGGATTGGCAAAGTGGCAGCATCAATAGGCTCAAGTGTGGCAACAATGTGAGGTTGGCCCAGGACCGGGCAGTGTTTCATTCTGTTGTGCATCGGGTTGCTATGAGTCGTTACCAATTCCATGACACCTAACAACAACAACCACAAGTTTATACATGTGGCTGTGACCAACGTGCCACAGTAAATGTTTTATGTCCTGTGTCTGTGTTGTTATTGGGGCCAGATAATATAACATAGGAGTGATCAATAACAGCAACTATTGGGTCTACTCCAACTCATGGAAACCCCGTGTATGTCAAAGTAGAGCTGTGCTCCATGAGCTTTCAGTGGCTCCTTTTTCAGAAGTAAATTGCCTGATCATTCTTCCAAAGTACCTCTGATTCATAGCAACTCTATAGAACAGTGCAACGATCATATATGGTTTTTACAAGGAGAGTTTATAGATTGTTTCTCTAGTTTCAGAGTCTTTTAATATGTAAGCAGCCTCGTCTTGCTTTAAAACACTGCTTCTCTAACCTTCCGATATTGTTATGAGCAACCGAATATTGTTTCAATAAATTCTTTTTCAGATTAAATCATACAATCTATCTGTTGCTTGCAACTCGGAATTCTGATTGGTACAGAGATAAGAACCAGGATTGTTGTAGGCAAGAGGTGGTCAGAGACATTGGAAGAATCCGGAATTGCCTCCCTTGCCCAAGACACCATGAGTATATCTAGTATTAAGATATATTATGTGAACTCTCTTTAGTCTCATAATTCACAATAATGAAACAACTGATACATCATGAACACTGGTCTTCTGAAATTTAATGTCCATTAAAGACAAAGTACTGGAACTGTGGAGGCCTCTGTCATATAATGAACAGTGTAGGGGCATGAGGAATCCAAAACTGTGCAGTGGGATAGTTCTTCTACAGGTACAGGATAGAGTAAAAAATGTCAATTACAGGTGATGTCCTAAATTCGTGAGCCAAAATATAGAGTATAAACTGAGGATTTAAAATTATGAAGTTTTAAGACTCCTAGTGTGGGGCTGTAGGACTAGCACTGGACTGAGAACCACAAGGTCAGCAGTTCAAACCCAGCAGCAGCTCCTTGGAAACCCTATACAGGATCACTATGAATCAGAACCAACTCAATGGCACTTAACAACAAGAACAGATCTATAGATACAGATATAGATGTATATGTTGTTGTTGTTGTTGTTGTTAAGTGCCGTCGAGTCGGTTCTGACCCATAGTGACCCTGTACAGGGTTTCCAAGGCTGTAAATCTTTATGGGAGCAGAAAGCCTCATCTTTCTCCTGCAGAGTGGCTGATAGTTTCAAACTGTTGACCTTAAGGTTCACAGCCCAATTCGTAACCACTATGCTACCAGAGCTCCTTATTGATGTATATATCTATATCTATATATATCTTTATTCTTTCCTTTACTTGATGATTGAAGATAGTGGCAAAACAAAGTCAATATTTTGAGCTATGGGATGCCAAATGGCACAATTAATTGAATTACTACCCTGTCCAAACTTAGTTTCTTATTCAGTCTAAGTATAAAGTTGCAACATTAAGTAAAAGTGGGTCACAGAGATTCTGGGAAGGGCCTAGCGGCCCACTGGAATGGCAGGGTAACAGGATTGGGATGACTCTGAGTAACCATTGAACCCCCCTTCCTTCCTGAGGCTCTGTGTGGGTGTGTGTGGTATGTGGGTGTGTGTGTGAGTGTGTGGGTGTGTATGTGTGGTGTGTGTGTGTGTGTGTGTGTGCGTGTGGTGTGTGTGTGTGTGTGTGATGTGGTGTGTGGTGTATGTGTGTGTGTGTACCCGAGCTTCCTGCCCTCTTTGAACCCTGATAACAACCTTGCCTGAAGGACTTACCTTGCAAAGGAAAATCAATTCTCCTTACATCCCCACTCTCATTTTCTCCATATCTAGAAGTGGAATTTCATTAGACTCTGAACCCAATATGCCCAGAAAAGTCAATTACTAATTCAAACCAAACGAATGCTCACATATTAAACAATTAAAAAGTCTATCAATTTAAGAGTTGCTATGAGTCAAAACTGACTCTATGGCACTTAACAACAAGATGAGTAGGAACCAACTAGATTATACTTTACAACATCAATTTATAAAGCAAATATATAAAGGTTCTAGATGAAAGAGTAAAGATTGTAATTTAAAATTAGGCTAGATTTATTGCTAAGGGACCAAGACCTTTACCAAGCCCATTTATGGATTTTTTAATTCTAATATTGAGATAATGTAACTGCAAAAATGGTACCCACGATCCCTCCCAAAGCTGTTTGCTCAGCTGGGTTTGATCACTCAGTGCAATGACCACACAGAACTCAGACACCGTACTCACAGTTAGGGAGTTCATTGGGGAACTTCTTATTGCTAAGTGCCTTGGAGTTGGGTCCAACTCACAGCAACCTTGTATAGGGTTTCAAAGCTGTAAGTCTTGAGTGCAGAAAGCCTCATCTTTCTTCCATGGAGTGGCTGGTGAGCTTGAACCACTGACCTTGTGGCTCTCCGTCCAGGGCTTATTTTACAGAGCCACCATGCTAACAGGATTAGAGATGCTGAGGGTATAGTTCTTCCAGCCTCTCCTCAACCATATCTGCAGGTAGATCTCTCTATGGCCCTCAGTCCCTTGGCCTGGCCTATGTACTGCTCCAGCAAGGTTACAAAGTACTGCTGATACATGCCCAAAGGGCACTCCACTCCACTCCATGCCTTAGCCCAGAGGCACTCAGCTCTACCTCCATGGGTTAGCAAATTTAGCACACACACACACACAATTAAGTGCCTGGAGTCACCACATTCTGCAAGTGAACCTCCTGACCAAAGCTTTACTTCCGCCATGGGCTGGGGAGCCCACCACTCTGTCTGGTGGCTCTGCTGCCACTTCTCTGATGTCACAACTTCTGCCCCTGGATTGAGAAATTTCAATACACTGAGATCTTGGAGTTCAAAGGACATGCTCCATTCTTAGCGATTCTTCTCTGAGAGTAGTGACATCGCCTTCTCCGTTCATGCTTCATGAGAAGGCTCATTTTATACCCATGTTAGATTTCCTTGATTTTCCAGTAACAATTAGCCCTGTTAAACAACCACAGCTGAATCCTATAATCCATCAGCATCTTTCTCCACTTTCCCTTACCCATATCCATCAGGAAACAGAAAAAGCCATTTGGTGGGAGTTTAAAAAGACTATAACTAAAGAGACACTTAATATTTCACTGCACCACAGTCACTTACAAAGGGTCTTAACCTCATTGTGATCCACCAGCCAGAATAGAAGTTTATTGTGGTTAGGAAGTGAATAGATGTTGACCCGTGTATGTACCCTTTGGTTCATTCTTAAACTGATGAGTATTTTATTAGAATACGTCTCAAAAAACATGTAATTTTTTACATTGGCTTCCTGGAAATCAAGACATGGACAGACCAAGTATAAGCCCCTGGAGCTCCTCTTTGGTATAAAAAGAACAAATAAACAATACTTTGTATCTGAGGAATTGCAAAGGTTGTTGTTGTTATGTGCCATCAACTCAGTACTGACTCATAGCGACCTTTTGGCCACCGGACCAAACCTTTGCCCCTTCTTGGGCCACCTTCCCATCATTACTATTCCTGAACCCATCACTGCCACCACCTTGTTGGAGGTCTTCCTCTTTTTCTCCAACCTTGCACTTTACCAAACATGATATCCTTCTCCAGTGACTGGTCCTTCCTGATGATATGAGAGATGAAGTTTGGCCATCCTGGCCTCCAAGGAGAACTCTGTTTATACTTCTTCCAACACGGATCTGTTGGTTCTTTTGGCAGTCCATGGTACTTTCAATATTCTCCTTCAACACCATAACTCAAATGCATTAAGTCTTTTATGGTCTTCCTTATTTACTGCCCAACTTTCGCATGTGTATGAAGTTATTGAAAATAACCAAGGGCTAATGCCACAATAAAAGGCTTGAAAGCTTCAACCATCGTGACTCCTATCACATCTCCATTTAAATCACCCATCTGTCCAGGATGGTGCTCAGAGAATGGCAGTGGATAATAGCAGAAACTCTTTCAGGTGGGGATGTCAATTGTAGCTGCTGTTAAAGACAGAGTTTTTTTATTAAACCAAATCAACATAGCTTCAGCACTAGGCTGCAGTCATTGATCTGGTGGGGTTTTTTTTTTTTCTTCATCAATAAGCTGCTTTCTCCCAATATAGACAGCAGTCCATCTTCACCACCTTCTTTAGAGTTACATCAGCTCTCTATCTCTGTGAAGTTTGAGTCCATAACTATCGGTTCCCTCACTATATCTCAAGACATCTTGCTGATTCACTACATTGATGACATCATACTAATAAGATTTGAAAAGCAAGAACAAGCATTTAATGCAGGACTCGATAAAATACATTTGTTTCCGAAATTAAGAGGTCAATTTCTTGAAACTGAACATTCCATCTCAGAGAAGTTTCTAGAAAATTAATGCTCTGGGGAACTGAGGATATTCTTCCAGAGTAAAGGTCAAATTGATGTCCATTATCATTATGGAAAAGTTAAGGCATTCAATGGGTCTCTTTAGATTCAGAGACAATAGATGTCATATTTGCATTGTGTAGCTCTAATCTACTTAGCAAGGATTTAAGAGGTTTCCAGCCTTTAATGTTACTCAGAATATTAAAACGGCTTTTTGTTGGGTCCAGCCTCGACAGCATGTATCTCTGCCTTTTATATCTCAATCCAAATGGGAGATTACTCAAAGGGTATGTGATAAATTGAGATGCTTTATGGAAGTAGAGTCCTCATAGTATATTGGGGTGTGAGTTGGCTGCTTACTGCAAGGTCAGCAGTTCTAATCTACCAGTCACACCACAGGAGAAAGATAAGGCTTTCTACTCCCTGAAATATTTACAGCCTCAGAAACCCTATACCAGGTCACTATGAGTCAGAACCAACTGCACGGCACACAAATACCACCAATCACAGATATGGTAACAACACAAAAGGAACCCCATAGACTAGGATGCTATGGTTTTCAAACACAGCCATAAGCCCTGCAGTAAGGAATTAGTCTTTGGTTATTGTTGTGGTTGTTGTTGTTGTTATTAGGTGCTGTCAGCTCGGTTCCGACTCATAGAGACCCTACGCACATCAGAACAAAACATTGCCCGGCCCTGTGCCAGCAATCCTTACAACTGTTGTTACACTTGAATCCATTACTGCTACCACTATGCCAATCCAGCTCGTTGGGGGGAGGGGGGGCTCCTTTTTTTAATTGACCCTTCAATTTACCAAGCATGATGTCCTTCACAATCCCTCATGACAACATGTCTGAAGTACGAAAGCTGAAATCTTACCATCCTGTCTTCTAAGGAGCATTCTGGCTATACTTCTTCCAACATAAATCTGTTTGTTCTTCTGGCCATTCATAATACCTTCAATATTCTTCTTCAACACCATAACTCAAATGTATCCGTTCTTCTATGGTCTTTCTTATTCACTGTCCAACTTTCACGTGCATATGAGGCAACTGAAAAAAATAAACATGTCTCAGGTCAGGAGTCATATCTTTGCTCTTGAACACTTCAAAAAGGTCTTGTGCAACAGATTTGCCTAGTGCAATATGTCTTTTGGTTTCTTCACTGCTGCTTCCATGAATATTGATGGTGGATCCAAGCAAAATGCAGTCTTTGACAACTTCAATCTTTTCACCATTTATCATGAATTTATTTAATGGTCCAGTTGTGAGGAATTTTGTTATCTTTACACTGAGATGTAATCCATATTGAAGGCTGTAGTCCTTGATCATCATCAGAAAGTATTTGAAGTTTTCTTCACTTTCAGCAAGCAAGGTTGTATTATCTGCATGTCTCAACTTGTTAGTGAGTCTTTCTCCAATCCTGGTGCCATGTTCTCTTTCATATCCACCCTCTTGCTCATCACACAGATTGAATAAGTATGGAAACAGAATACAACACTTGCACACACCTTTCTAGATTTTAAAACATTCCGTATCCCCTTGTTCTGTTCTGACGACTGCCTTTTGGTCTATATACAAGTTTCTCATAAGCACATTAAGTGTTCTGGAATACTCATTCTTTGCAATGTCATCCATAGCTTGCCATGATCCACACAATTGAAAGTTTTTTGCATAGTCAATAAAGCACAAGTAAACATGTTTCTGGTATTCTCTGCTTTCAGCCAAGATCCATGTGATGAAAGCAATGATACCCCTCATTTCACATCCTCTTCTGAATCTGGCTTGAGTGTCTGGTAGTTCTCTGTCGATGTACAGTTGCAGCCATTTTTAAATCATCTTCAGAAAATTTTTACTTGCACATGATATTAATGATATTGTTCGATGATTTCTGCATTCCATTGGGTCACCTCTCTTTGGAATGGGCACAAATATGGATCTCTTCCAATTTGTTGGCCAGGTAGCTATCTTCTAAATTTCTTGGCATCAATGAGTGAGTGCCTCCAGTGCTGCATTAGTTTGTTGAAAGATTTCAGTTTATATTCCATCAATTCCTTGAGCCT
>NW_006408857.1:1980197-1981121 GCF_000296735.1 Chrysochloris asiatica | reverse complement strand
ATATTCCATCTGGTGAGGTCCATGTGTATAGTCACATTTTATGTTGTTTTTAAAAAGGCATTTGCAGTAAATAAGTCATTCGTCTTGTCCAAAAAAAGACCATGCAATCACTAGCATCAAATCTATCACCAAAACTATATTTTCAAATTATTTATCCTTCCTCTTTGTTTCCAACCTTCCCATTCCAATCAACAGTACTTATCAATGCACCTCATTCCTGTCATCATGGTTAACTTGACTTTGAGGAGGCAGTTCTTCCCTAGTCATATCTTGAGTGCCTTCCAACCTGAGGGGCTCATCTTCCGACACTATATCTGACAATGTTCCACTGCTATTTATTAGGTTATAAATGGCTAAACATTCAGAAGTAGTCCATCTCTCCGTCTTCCTAGTCTGTCTTAGTCTGGAAGCTCAGCTAAATCCTGTACACCATGGGTGACCCTGCTGGTATTTAAATGTTGGTGCCATAGCTTCTAGTATTACAGCAACACACAAGCCAACATAGTATGAAACTGACAGGAGGGTGGTAGATTCTGGTACAGACTGAGGACCTGAGCATGTCACAAATGGTAACCTAAAACTGGGGATTCTTATCCAGAACCAGGGATTTTTTCCAAATAGGCTTAAAGACTTGGAACACATAAACATCAATGTTTTAGGCATTAGTGAGCTAAAATGGATTGGTATTGGCCATTTTGAATCTGACAACCACATGGTTTATTATGTCAGGAATAACAAATTGAAGACGAATGGTGTTGCATTCAGTGTCAAAAAGAACATATCCAGATCAGTCATGAGGTACAATCCTGTCTATGATAGGATAATGTCCATGCACCTACAGGGAAGCCTAGTTAATACCACTATTATTCAACCAACCACTAAAGCCAGTGAGGATGAAATAGAAGATTTCTACCAACTTCTTCA